>NC_088181.1:19609477-19732893 GCF_028769735.1 Zonotrichia leucophrys gambelii | reverse complement strand
GATAAATATTGTACACGTAACTTTGAGTATAAAGATAGGTGACCGCCCCGGAGGGCAAGGAGTGTGCTCATGGCTGGCTGCTGAGCAGACCTCTGTCGGGCCGAGAGAAAATCTTTTAGATAAGCAATTAATAAACACCGAGACCGAGAAAAGATTTGAAGCCTCTTCTCATCCTTGAAGCACGGGCTGCCTCAAGGCCACCCCGGGCGATTCCAGGCTATCTAAACAGCCGGGATTCGGACACTCCATCCAAAACCAACAGCACATAAACAGCTGCTTGTTGCGGCTGTCTTTTTAAATCCTTCATCTCCTGTAACAGGCACAGACTGATACCAGATTCCTGCCCTTATTTCAGCAGTGGGCTTTACAAATGTTCCTACAGCATATGTGACACAAATACTTAGAAAACAAACAAACAAACAAACATAGAAACAACAAAAAGAAAATATTGGCAAATTATCCTACACTGAGTATACTGTTTGTGCCAGCAAAAGGATATTCCAGACCTGAAGTGGAAGGAGATGGAAACAGTGGGTGAAAATATATATACACTACCTTTTATTGCTTTGTACTGGAGACTTGCTTTCTAAAGAGTTGACTATTCATTAAATGTTCATGAATATTTGAAGGAATGAAATGTAACTTTTATGTAAAACCTAAGTCCAAAAGTTTCATATTATCTTTTAAGAATTCCTTTAAAAAGTCATTTGCGTACTTCAGATAACTTCTTGTTGTGGGTTCAGTGCTGGCCAGATGCCCACATACCCTCTAGAATTATTTACTCATTTTTTCCTGTAAATTAGGATTAGGAAGAAGGCAAAGCAGGCTTAAAACTTGAAGAGGGTATAAAGAAAAATTTATTAACAGAACTAAAAGGAAGAATAATATGAATCAGAATGAAACCTTTAGAATGCTTCTCCTCCCCCCTACAGTCATTTTTTCTTTCCCACTGATAACATAAAGAGACAAAACCTGGGATTTTCAGTCAGTTTACCACTTCTAGAATAGTCTTTCTTCAGTTCACTTAGGGAGAGGAGTTTCCCTTGCCATGCCATAGAGACTTCTCCACAAAAAACAGTTCTCTTGTGGCTTTTAATGTCTATTAATAACAGCCACCTCGGAATCTGCATTTGTGAAATCCCTTCCATCTTTCACAGCCTTCCGACAGCTGCTGTTCTGGGCCTTATCAATGTATTGGGGTGCCATTTTTAAGGAGGAACTGCTCAAAAACCTTCTCTTCATCTATCTCTGAAATCATCTTCATCTCTTAGAACAGAGCTTTTCTTCTTTCCTGGGCGCTGGCATGGTAGCCGCTTGGAGAAATTCACCAGCTAGCCCTTTCTCCTGGACCGCACCAAAAGCAGCTGCTCCCTATCTGCCCAAAGGCCGGTCTGGATAGCGGCGTGAGCAGGGTTGCTTGGCACCCTGAAGCAGCAAGGCTGCTCTCTGCATCTGTTATTCCCAACCCACATCTAGGATGTAAGGTGAAGGAATGAGAGAAGTCTCTTGCATGGGTTCCTTTAATTTTACTATAGGGCTCAAAAGGCCCCTCAGGTTGGAGGGAAAAGAATGCTTTTTCAGCTGCTTCTTTTACTTTCTCGAGTGTTTCTGCAGGAATTGCAGTAGCTTGGATTGAGGGCAAAGACCACTGGCCCTCACCACAGAGGTGCTCAATGGTGATAGGGTTACCACTGTTGTCTTTCGCTGTGTTTGGATCAGCAAGCAATCCTGGGAGAGCATCTTTTAGCAGTTGTTTCCATGCTAATTCCCATAATTTGAATTCTGTGGAGGTCATGAGGCAGGAAAAAAGCTGTTTTATATCATGTGGGATCACCACAGTCCTACTCAGTTCAGAATTTAAAAGGCCACGGAAATATGGACTGTGTAGACCATATTCTTTATGAGATTTACAGATCTCTTTAATCAGTTGTTGTCCAAAAGAACTCCAATTAGCAGTTGGAGTATTAGCATCCCTTGAATCAGAAGCATTGGGATCACAGCTACAGGTTTGGGGACAGGCAGTGGGTGCGTCCCCACCGTGCGAACCCAGGGAGGGGGCGGGGAAACTGTGGGAACAGGGGGCGGGGTCAAGGGACAGGCAGGAGGCGGGGACACCTGGTGACATCACGTCAGCGGACGCCTCCTGGGAGGAGTAGAGAGGCGGAGCTGAGGGCACTGCACGAAAGGGAGGGGGAGGGGGGAAGGTGTCACAAGTAACAGCAGGTGAGGGGGATGGAATTTTAGGATGCTTAAGAGGATTTTGGGAAGAAGAAGACCCGGTTTGGGAAGATGCCACATGGCATCCACCATCTTGCGGACCCCCTAGGGACTGGGGGCCATTTTGGACATCACTGCTCTCTGGAAAGCTGACACGTGCTCTGGGTTTCAGAGGAGGGGATACAGGGGATTGGGAAAGGTTCCACGCAGCCTGGCCAGGGCCTTGTGGACAGGACAACTCAGGCATTTTTGCAAACTCTGGGAGTCGACTTCCCAATGAGTGTGCTCTCTTTAAAATACCAAGTTTTTGGGAAAGAGGTTTATGGGTTTTAGAGCTAGGAGAGGGAGAAACAGGGAGAGCAGAGGTACATGGCTTTACATTTGACTTTTTCTCCAATTCCTTTTGTTTGAGCAATGCTGTTCGAATTTATAAACTCCAGAACAAAAATTTAGCTGAGGGTGTATTGCCAGATTGTCCTAAGGTTATCAATTCATTCCCAGCTTTATCCCAGAATTGAATATTGTGGATTTCTTCAGGGGAGATATGTGGGAAGTGCAGAAAAAGCCATCTTATAAACTGTTTCAATTTTCCTTTTGAGAACTTCACATTACCACTGACTAAAATGCTAACAATATTATAATACACCCCTTTTTGTACAATGCTGAGTTTCGAACCCAAAAGTTAGATGTAAAACGAAAGCACTAAATCCCGCCTCACCGAAAACAAAGCCAAAATCAGCTACCGATTTCTAAAAAAAAACCACAGATAGGAAAGCGATAACGAACAGACAAAAGCTTTACAATGCAGCTGTATATACTGCTTTTAAAATTGCCGGGCAGCATCAGCAGGGCACGCCCTGCTGAGCCGAGGCAGACACAAAGGCTCCCCCACCATGGAATGCAGCCACCCCGCGGAGCTGAGAGAGAGAGTAGCCTCCCCCATGCCACGTGGCAAGCCAAAACTGGGGTCCCCCGCGCAGAGAGAGAGAGAGCAGAGTTCCCCTCCCCTGCGCAGAGAGAGAGAGAGCAGAGTCCCCCTCCCCCGCACAGAGAGAGAGAGGCAGAAAGCTAAAAGCCTAGAACGCAATGAATTCCCGTCTGTGGGGCTGCGCAGCCAAAAATGCAAAGGCAAAAAGGAACAGAACTCATGGCAGAGTTTGTTTTTTGAGCTTCTGCTCCACCAAGAGCAGAGATACTCACCCGAAATGGAAGCTGTAGCTGGCTGGGTGCAGGCAGGTCTCCTCACCGGAACAGGACCTCTCTATGGGCAAGAGAGGCTACCCTCTTCTTCCTCTGGAAAATCTGCTCACCACAAGGGATCTGGGCTTTCTAGAGGCACCGAACAGTCCACGAAACTTCTTCTGGGAATATTCCCGAAGTCTCTAGCTGAGGGTGTTGCAACCAAGGCCCCTTTCAGCTGGGTGCACGGCTGCCAGAAGCCTGCCCGAGGTAGTGAGAGTCCGTCTGGGCTGCAGAGTCGTTTTGCCCGACCAGAGACGCCAAAATATTAGAATATGAATCCCAATATTACCAGTTAGATTGTGCCTGGGCCAGTCTGACCCTTGCTGCTAGGCCAAAGGCAGCAGCTGTGGTGTATCACCCCACAGACACCTTTAGCTTGCTGGTGGTTGCAGCTGGGCACTAAACAAGTCCAGGCTTGTTAGGAACTCCGTTTACCTCAGGAGGAAAGCTTCAGGCAATGGTGAAGAGAAAAAGGAGAGGATTCAGCTGGAGGGTTATATCCAGAGGCTTATTCCAGGGTTACAGAGGTCTGAATCTTGGGAACCGCTCCAACAGAATCCTGACCGCATGGCCTGATTCACCTTTTAAGCTCAGGGACAGGGGAAGGGGAGGGACAGGTGAGCTACCAACCAGGTGGGAGGGGCGGGGTCTCAAGGGATGAGGGACACCTAGACAGGCCAATGACCCCCAGGCCTGAGGGGCATCCTTTGAACTTGACCAACCACACGACGCCTTGCTGGAATGTTAAAACTGACTGACAGCCCAGCAGGGGGCAAGGGGGGAAGGGGGGAAGGGGAAGGGAGGTATTGCCACACCTGGGAGGTGACCTGGAAGTCTAAAACAGGACATTACAACACACCGCAACAGGTTCCCAAAAGGTTTAATCTTGAGAGGAGCCAGAGGCAAATGACAAAGAGCACCAACTTGCAACAACAAGAGGGTACAAGGGGAGGCCTCAAACTTCAGCCAATTGCAGGAAACCTGGGGAGGAGCACAAGGCAGGGAATACAGTGTTTCAGCCAGTGGGGAGTAACAGGGGAGGAAATAGTTTAAACACAACAATAGGGTGTCATGGGATACAGGATTGACATGGAAGGTTCTAGGAACAAAGGTGGGGCTACAATGACAGACAAGGGATGAGGGCAGGGTTATACTGACTGGCAGGGAAGAACCCAGAAAAAGGGGTTGGTCTTTGCCAAGATGGACAGGGAAATGGGAGGGTACAACTGAACCATTATGAACTTATAACAGAAAAACACAGGACCACAGGGAGCAAAGGGTCTTCATCATTTTTGTCTCTGTCTGTTCAAACTTATCATTGGGATCATAGCTACTTCAACATTTGTTTACTTCAGCACTGGTTCATCTGTTCATAGCTGTAATTAAAATGCTAAATCTGCCCAATACATTTTAATGAGTTACAGGAAAAAAGAGTCTGATGTATCAATTACATTCTTCTCCATAACCATCCTCTTTTCCAAGCAGATTTCAGCCCAAGACTAAAGCATCTTTTCATTCTCCTTCCATCTGGGACTTGACTTCTTCTTTACTGATCTTGGTGTCCTCGTGTTGTTCTCTGTGTATCTTCACTCTGTCCTTTTCTCTCACTCAAGAGAGGATTGAAGATCTGTAAGTCTCATCTGTGCACTGAAAGAGTTAATATCTCACCCAGAGCCTGCACATGGCCATGTGATCCTTGCCAGGCAGTGGGTGGAAGTAGTCACCGTGTTGGATTTCAGGCTGCACTGGAGGGGCTGTGCCAGGATCTCAGGGTCCCCAGGCCAGAATTGAAATAAACAGGGCAGGAGACTTTTTCTCCTTTTAACGCCTTTATTAAAAGTGATCAGCTCACGACTGGGCAGCTCGACAGGTCTCTCCCAGGGCGACTCAGAGAAGGAGGATATGCGCAGCTTTGTCCACTAGGAGCAGAGCTGGGGGTCCGGTCCCCGTGGGAGCCTTTTGGGCATGGTGACCCTGATGTTGATGACCGCCCCTTTCTTCTCTGGGTCCCCGCCTCGGGAAGACCCACATGCTCAGGGTGAGGGACCACGAAGGTGTTCAGCATCTCTGCAGACTCAGCACTCTGTTGCTCATGTTTACACATCACTCCAATTTCTCAACTCTATACTGGCTCGTTGTTTTGGGGTTCTTTTCAGTGTGTTTGGAATAGTAGCTTCCCATGGCATGCTAGTCCCTAAATTAGTTTGTATGCACCTCCTCCCACGTCTCAGTCCCTTCTTTTCACCATCTGGGTGTGAGATGCAAAGCTGTGTTTTGTGTCAGGTACAAACAGGCAACGTGTGTATTTGTGAATGCAAAATATGTGGACCCCGACAATGGGAGAGCTGTGAATTCTAATAATAACTGAGGAAATTAAAGCATGGAAAAAGGCCTTTGAACCTATCTTTTGTTTGCAATTAACCCTAGTTGATTTAGGAGCATTAGAATTAAGGTGTTAAAGATGTTGCTTTTTGCTTGCATTTAATCCATAAAAAGCTCTGCAATAATAACCTTTTGAAGTATAATTTTAGAATATTACTTGTATCCTTGAAACTATAGCTTTGGAATATATATATAAAGGAAATGTGCTTATCTCACACCTTATTGAAGCAGAGAAAAACAGCTTGAGAAAGGAAGACGAACATCACCTCAAGGGTTTGTGGTTTCAACCAAAGGGAAGCTGGACATCACTGTTATGAGATTTATAGTCTCTGCAATTAGAAGGTGGACACACATCTGGGGAGCTGGACTCCACCAGATGGGATTCGTCTTTCTTCTTTTGGAAACTGGACCGTCACCATCTGGGGATACTCCTTTGAGATACATCCTGAGAAATTAAAATCACAATAGTGTATAGAATTGTGATGTAATATTTTGGAATAAAAATTGCTGATGAGTAAAAAATTGGAAATAGAAACTGCTGAAAAAAACTGATGAGGACCCCTATAAATACTTGTAACCATCAATTATCGGTGTGCAGTTGGAGGGAAAACTTCCCGCACTGTACCCAGCGCTGTATTGCTCATACCTTACCATATTAAATAATAAATTGATTGCTGCTTGAATATTGGCCTAGTCAAGCTTCTTATTCATGATATGGGGAGGAGACCATTAACTCAGCCCCAGCCAGAGCTTTTACTGATACAAAAACAACTATTAATGACAACGACCCGTAATTACCATAACAGACAAGCAGCACTCAGTGGTCTGATTAGTTTTTGTAATTTTTTTTCTCACGAAAAAAAAAGGCAGATTTTTGTTTATAACAAGAATGGCACTGGCTGCTTTGGCCCCATGGCTGGTCTCAGGCCCCTGCTGTGATCATTTCATCTGCAGGCTAATAGCTTGCTCCCCACCCCGTGCCCAGCAGCCGCTGGGGCCCAGCCCAGCCCCTCATGGGTCACACAGGCCATGGTGGAGGGGGCCTGGCCTGGCGGACCGTAGCCACTCCCAGGGCCTGGCAGAGCCCAGCTCGGCCCGGGCCGGCAGCGGGGCCGAGCTCAGTCGCGGCAGAACGTTAGCATCTGTGGCCTGGTTCAGCCTCGGTTGGGGCCCCGCAGCCTTCTCTTCCCAGCCCGGCCACCGGGCCAGGAGTGCGGGAAGAACTTCTCAAAGGACAGAAAGCCAGAGAGCTTAACCCAGGCTTGTTCAGTGTAAAATATGAATCTCAGAGAGGCGTGTTGAGCTCTTTAATTGGCTTATTAACATGCCTATTCTCAAAGCCAGTCCGCAATTGGTTTTGCTAGGCACAGAGGAAGCTCTTACCAGCTTCTCTCAGAAACAAATCACTTCCGTGGGTGGCTCCAATGCAAAACCAGTACACTTCTCATGAAGACATCGGCTTTGAATGAATTTTAGCAATACCTGCCTGTATCACTGTATTGCTGGTTTCTTTTGAAAAGAAAATTTAGGGAGCACAGTAAAATCTGGTGACAGCACAATTCTTAAAGCATTTTTAAAGCAATTCTGAAAATGTTACGATCTGTAGGGCTGACACACGTCTACATTAGCAATAGTAACATGGCAATTTCTTACTTATAAACCTGTTAGAGTGTTGTTGGGGTTTTTTGTTGTTAGAGATTAGAGACAAACCCCTGAAATCTATGGGAAACATTACTTATTTTCAAGGTCATAATATGAGGCAGGTCAACACAAGGCATAGGTTTGTAAAATATCATCAGATCAAGAGAGAGGTCAAGAGAGATGCTGTCTCTTTAAATACATTTTTTTTAGCCAGGTTAAAATAATTTACCTCTGTATGAATATCACTTTCATTTATAATTTTGTGGTTTATAAAATGATAGAAACCTGCTTGTATTTTACAATAAAAAGCCATTAAGTACTCCTGACTGATATATTATAGGCATGACTGTTTCTGAACCTGTTTCCTTTTTTTTTTTTTGTAGGGGATGCTATAACAAAAAGCTAAAATTGTACTAAAACTGATGTTGAGCTGTAATGGACTATCAAAAATTTCATTGAGAAAAATATTTATTATATTTAAGAGGAGTGCCAGAGAGGATTGTAGTATCATCACAAATGTGAAAAAAAAGCCTGTGCCAAAATTTTACTGACATAACATTTTTCAGTGGGAAATGTAAATCATTCTTTTTAATTAGCTGTCGCAGTATCTTAAATTGTCAAGGCTGAGGAAGACGACTTCACTGCAGAAAAACCTTAAAAGTGCCTTAATTATTTGTGCTTGAAATATAGTTCGAATTTAGACTTGTATGCAGGATGAAGTGTTGGGGGAGTAGCTAGGAATTGGAAAAGTACAAGGCCATGGCTAATTCCAAGTCCTGCACTTGCAAGATAGCGTGTCCTTGGGCCTAACTGTAGTATGATAACAAATAGTGAAAGAGACATGAGAAAAGAGAGATGTAACCCCTAAGGAATGGGGAGGAGCTGATGCTGTGGTGTGGCAAATGGACGGTGTAAATTACAGAATATTCATGAGCTTTTTACTTGCTGTATAAGTGTCTGATGCTCACTTCAATAAATGAAGCTTGCTGATCTCACATTGAGAGTCCCAAGTTTTCCCTGCACCCAACAAATGGCTCATCCCAACAAATGGCTCATTTTGCAACAATAAAACAAATTGAGCTGTCCCTGAAATACACAGATGCAACTAAAGAAGGGTTATTTAGGGGTAAATGCTAAGGCAGTGTAGAGGTGGTACAGGAAGTTAGGACATGGAAAGCTAATTAGTTTCCTTCAATCCAGCCCCAATGAGTCTTTCAGTCTTGCAGATAGACTGATGAGTTGTGCCATTTAAAAGAGAGGGATATTAAACTTTCAGGAAGAATTGCAGGAGCTAAAGTGTGTTAGCAGGCTCAGGAACATCATGCCTGAGGAATGAGGGAGGGTGGCACAGCCACAGATTTGGGATCGTTGCATTTTTTGTGCTGCTGTGCTATATTCCAGGGGCTCAGCAAGCAGTGATTTCTTGAACTTGGGGGTTATTTTCTCTGCGGTTCTCCTTACACTGAGGTTCAAGCAGAGGATCACTCTGGGTAGATAAACACTGCCAGCAATCAATACATGGCAAAGGGGCCACAAAGGCACTGAAGGGGAAAATTGCCAGGCTGTGTTCCAAGAGCATGTCGGGGAACACAATTAAACATTGGCATCTGTCCTGTGTGTAAGCTTATTTATCTATTTATTTAATTAATTAATTAAAATACAGATTATCAGTTGTACAAGTAGCAAAAATTAAAGCCAAAGTATCCAGAGGTTTGCATATCTACATAAAGACAGTGATTTTTCATTGTACAGTACTACACTCAGCCCACTGCATTAACAGCTTTTCCAAAGGCTTTTCTCACCAGTTATGAATTAATTTTGGTTTTCCTCCATATGCATGCAAACCAATGGGATGTGCATCTCTATCAGATGATGTTCTCTGATTATTTTCCTTGACAGAATCATACTTTTGGCTCTTCAGTAAAAGTTGTATGAAATTTTTTCCCCTCTTCTTTGCATGTTACCCCAGAGGTAACACCAGTGTAACTGATGGTCTTGACCCTGGCCAGGTCTCTCTTAGAGCCAGCTGGGATTGGCTCTGTTGGACATGGAAGAAGGACATTCTTGCAGTTTCTCACAGAAGCCACTCTTGCAGCCCCACTGCCACCAAAGCCTTGCCCCAGCAACACAATGCCATCAGAATGATGAAAAATGTGTGTCATGGTTTGAGCCTGGCACAGAGCCAGTGCCCCCCATGAAAATGCCTCACCCTGGTGTCTGCTGTGAGATGTGACCAGGAATAAGTAAAACAGGCTCTAACTTAAACATAAAGACCACTTTATTACTTAAACTACAGGAAAATAGGGAGAGACTATAAGGAAAAAGAAGAAAAGAATTGAAAACCTTACAAAAAAAAACCATTTTCCTCCTCCCCCACCACCTGACTTTCCCAATCCAATACATTCTCTCAAAAACACCAACTGCCCAGCCCGGCACGACACTTTAGTATACTCAAACTGCAGTTCATGAAGAGGAAAGGAGTCTTTCTCGTTCCATAGGCTTCTCGTGGAAACACACTGAAAACCTCGTGTGCTTCCCTGTCACTTCGGCACCGCCCGGAAAGTCCATTTGCCGCTTGTGTCATCTTCCTTCCATGCTCAGTGCTCTCACCACCGAGACATGGCCAGAGCTGCTTTTAGGGTTGTCTTTCAAGGATGCCTTGTCTCACTCCAAAAAGGCACAGTCTCTGCTTTTGGGACATCTGTCCCCCCCATATTTTTCCAACCCCCTGGGGCCGGGGGTCCTCACGAATGAACCCTCCTGGTTTTGAGGCACTGCCTCCCCCTAAATGCAGTCTCTGTGTCACAGGAACAACTGAGTCCATGGCCACAAGAAAAGTCCAGCCAAAAGGCCACTCCAAATCATCTCTCCCCATTCAATCATCTCCACGTTCTTCGGGCCAGGTCCTTGTCTCATCTCATCTCTCATCTCCCTTCTTATTCAGCTTCGAGGAGGATTAGCATTTTTGCAAGGCCCCAATCATGAAAGAAAGGGTTAAAAGTTTCAGTCTCTGTCTATCTTAGAACGATAATACTCCCACACGTGCTGCTGCTGCTGCGGCCGGCCGGGCTGCACCCTTCCCCCCCCTTTCTCCTCCTGGGCCGGCTGCTATCACATTCGGTGTCACCGGCTCTCTCTCTCTCTCTCTCTCCGGAGGGGGGGGGGGGGCGCTGGCTGCCCGAGGGCTCGATGTCTCTTGGGGCTCCGCCACCCTTCCATCCTTGAAAGCCCCTCAACCCCCACCTCTGTCCAGGCCCCTGGCCTACCGCATGGCCGCCCCTCCCCCGCCCAGCAGCAGCGGGCTGGGCGGGGGAAGAGATCTGACCTCTTCGCCCGACGATGTCCCAAAGAGGAAGTGCCAGGGCAGTGCCTTGCTTTTAACCCCTGTGTATTCTCAGAGGTGTGTCCAAACCCCACTGGCTACACCAGGTGTCAGTATGAAACCCAAAACCTTCATTGGTTTGACCACAGCTTCCCAGAATTCCCACTCCTTCCTGGTCAAACCATGACAATGTGGAAGGAAGGAAAAGAGTCTGAGAACATTATCTCCATCAAATGTTTATTTACAAATGAATAACTCAGATTGTTAGCTTGTTAATTGGTGTCAGTGGAGAAATGTGTGTGCTTCCATGCTGTGCTTTTTGTGTCCTTTTCAGGTCCTGTTCTTCATTTATTTTATTTTTGGGGACTCTTTATGAACATTGGTGTCTTCCTAATTTCTTTTTAGTATGAGGGGCATTCAACAAATCCTCAAGACTGCCTCAGTGTCATTTAACTAAAGTATCTTTATTTAATCTATGGTTTTGGTGGCAGCACTATCAAGATTCTCAGTTGTCCCTACCTATTCACTTAAAATATGCTATATGTGAGGAAAAGATATTTGCATATTCATCAGTGCTGATATAATAGACAAAATAGAATATCAACCTTCTATTGACAGTAAAAACAGTTATAAAAAGCTAAATATTTAAAAGCAGTACATATTTTCCTTTATTAAATATTGGAAAGAAAAATATGTTTACTTTTTAACTGTCTTGTTTAGCAATGCCAAGTTATAGGTCCATTTGAAGCTTTCCAAGGACAAGGAGAGTGTGAATGTTGCATAAGCAATATACCTGTTTCTGCACAATTTTTCAAATAGATTGATTTTTTCCTCAAGAATATTTTTCTTTTCTACTGTGAGGTTTTAGTGTTTCTACTAATCTCTCTCTCTTTGATTTGAAAAACTCTTATCTGTCCAACCGACAAGGCGTTGCTGGGAGTATCAGACACTTGGGATTGACAGCTCATTCCAGAGCATTCAGACAGAATCCTTATTTAGGACAGCATTTAGTATGAAAAGTTAGAATTATTTCAAGGCAGAAGTCAAGTGTGTTTCGCTTGAAGCATGAAGTGAAGCATAAAGGATTCTGAAGAGAATTCACTGTCTGGCAACAAAGGAATTGGGCCACTAAGAGGTATCCAAATAAGCTACATTTTGAGATTAAGAGAATCTATTAAACAAAAAACAAACAAAAAACCCATAACCCCGCTAGTGATAAACAATCAAACACACAAAAAAGAAAAAGAATACAAAAAAATAAAACAAACAAAACCTCAAACCGGGCAAAAACAACCAACCAACCAACCAACCAAAATGAAACCAAAAAAACCACCCAAACAAACAAAAAACAAAAAATCCAAACCAAATAAAAAAAAACCAAACAAGAGAAGAGTCCAAAAATAAAGATTGAAGAGGCGGAAACTCTGTCACTGCAACCAAGTGTATGATTGGAGGGTTTTAGAAAAGTCTTCTGGAAATGGAAATGCAGATCTGGTTAAGCACATTAAGAAGTTACAAGTTTTACCCACTGTAGTTTTAAAGCTGGGAATTAGGAGGGCTCTGATGGAATTATGTCCAATCAGCAGTTAATGAGAAATTGAATATTTCAGACACATGTAGTCTGTGAGAGGGCTGCTGGGTCTTTGGGCTGAGCAAAGAGTGAAGGGAGCACTTAAGGTGAAGAAGGTTTCTGCTGCAAAGCTAAGTGACTTGGAACTCTTTTCAAAAAATATAAATTAAAATGTCACAGAAGGCACTTGAAAAACATTTAGCAGAAATAGAAGAGGTCCAGAGAAAGGTGACAACATAATTAGAGACCTCAGATGGCTTTCTAAGAGGATAGATTTGGAATTTTTAGAACCCTCTTTGTGGAGCAGAGAGCAATGAAATATGACATAAGAAGCCTGAAAATAACGAATTTTAAAAAACACATTGATCACTTTTATAGCTGAATATGTCCTTCTGCAAACATGTGCTGGCAAGTGCAGTGAAATATTTTGTAGAAACACAGAATGGTTTGGGTTGAAAGGGACCTTAAAGCCCATCCCATCCCACCCCTGCCGTGGCAGGGACACCTCCCACTGTCCCAGGCTGCTCCAGCCCCAGTGTCCAGCCTGGCCTTGGGCACTGCCAGGGATCCAGGGGCAGCCCCAGCTGCTCTGGGCACCCCGTGCCAGGGCCTGCCCACCCTCACAGGGAGGAATTTCCTCCTAATATCCCATCTAGACCTGTCCTCTGCCAATTTGAAGTCATTCCTCCTTGTCCTGTCACTCCAGTTCCTGATAAATTGTCCTTCTTTGCCTTCCCTGTAGCCCCTTCAGACTTTGGAAGGGGGTGTGAGTTCTTCACACAGCCTTCTCCTTTTCAGGCTGAATGATCCCAATTCCCTCAGCTCTGTTTTTCCTTGCAGGAAATTACATATTGTCTATATCCATTCCACTTCCTGAATCCAAGTTTTAGGAAGAAAAGATATACAAAATAAAAGTAAGAAAGGAATATTCAGGAATATCTTGTGAGCTGGTTTGGTTAATGAATTCATGCCCATTTCTACATTTTAATACAGACACTTACCTTCCAATAATTTTAATCTTCTTCAGTTCTGTATCTCATAGAGAGACTGATTAGCTAAAACCTTTTTTATTTCTGGGTGTTGTATTTTACTTTCTGCATGTTATATACAGAAGTTGTTGTTAAAGATCGATCACTGGATTGTTTAGTGATGTAAATGTGCAAATGCAACCAGTAAAAGTGCAAGTTGACATGTCTGTCTAATTGTCATGGAAAGGGTGAGGTCCCTAGGATGACTCTGGTTCTTAACATAGCTCTAAAAGTGTTCTGGGGCTGGCCCATGGAATTTGTTACTTAGAACAAACTAAAATAGACACAACTATACAGAAATGTATTTTCTTGATACCGGTGGTGTTCCACTCCTTCAAAGACATGAGGTAAGAGTTACTGATATAAATAATGATGTTAAAATAATCAATCATTGCTTGCCAGAGATAGGGAACAGAGACATTTATAAAACCAACATTGGTTGGTTTTGGGGGAATTTTTTCTATTTGGAATAAAATCAGCCATGAACCTAAAACCTTGTGGCTCCTGGTATGATAAGAGCTTTTATCTAACATCTGTATTTTGGCTAAAATGTGCACTTTATACAGCTGGCTGAAAATTTAGACAGGGGATTCCATTTGTATCAGCACTTCTATTTAAAAGTCATCAACTTTTCCATCAGATCTTTATGCCAAACCTTGTGCTCCATGGCTGCTATAAGTGTTCTGTTTCAAATTTAGTGCTGACTCTAGCAAGGCATAAAATAGTTCTGAAGACAATGAGAAATTAACCCCTTTATTTCCCTAGGGTATAGGCTATATACATATACATATATGTATATATTTATATATATATATATATATATATATATATATATATACACATATATATGCTTCAGCAAAAGCTAGTTATAAAGAGAGAGAAAAATGGGTAAGCTTTAAGTGCAACAATTTTTTTTCAGTTATTCTTTTAAAGTATTGATTTCCTGCCTTTTAGTAGGTGCCCTCTGTATATTCCTCCTATGTATCAGGGCTGTTGTGTTTATAATGGAATAACTCATGAAATAAAAAAGCAACATCAGTGTTCTGTATGGTCCTATAATTAGCGTCACCCTAGAAAACAACAATTTGGAAAATTTTGCATAGAGCAAATGAAATAAAACAAGTATAGGCAAATTCAGCTTTCGGGACAGTCTCCAACATGTATGAAATTCCAGCTCTTAAGTGCCTTTGGATCTGAGAAATTTCTGTAGTAGCGAAGTATAATTTTTGGTTAGTGACTGACCACAGCTCAGCTGCTATTGAGTAGAGTTGTGTTTTTGTTTCTTTTTCTGTTCATATAAATGGTGAACAGACAGTTTGCCTTTCAGGTCACCTCAGTTTCTTCCTTTTGTTATTTCTAAATCCACTTACTAATTCCTCTTAATGAAACTTACATTTTCCAAATCACTGCCTGTCCTTACTTGTTTCTTCATTGTGTGCACTTTGTACATTTTTAATCATGTGCCAAGAAGGTTCATGCTCTCAAACTCCACTTACGTATCTTTCTACTTCTATGGATTACAAAGCACAGCTGTGAGTGGCACAGCAATGGTGGGCTTAAATTCCTGCTCTTGTTCTGACTTCATGAAATAGTGGTTGGCACTGGCTTCAGTGAATGAGGAATTGTCTTGGTGCCCCTTCTTGTGTCCCAGTCACCTCACAATCTGAGGGAAATAACACCTGAGGTGGAAGGGATGGGAGCTAAGGAATGGCAGTAATATGGAATTTTCTTTCTCCTTACCTGATTTTCGAACTCCCAAGAGGAGAATTTTGAGGGTAGAAATCTCATTTCTTACTGGGCAGGACATATTGGATATATTCAAATCAAGACTGTCCTTGTTCTGCAGTCCTTAGCAGTACTAATAACAGAGACACAAAGGAGAATGATCAGATACCACTTCAGGAAATATTTCAGGCTCTGAAAATGAATATATTTCCTCAAAGGAGCCCAAACAACATTATTTCTTGTATTTGTTTCCTGAGAAATGAAAATTGAAAGACTTCACCTGAAGGAGTTTTTCTTCAAATACCCTGGAATTCTAAATTCTTTGTGGCTTATTTGAAAGCACCTTCTTTTGCATATCACCTATAGATTTGTATTCAATAATTTGGCAGGACTTGTAAAATAGTATTTCTTTCTATCAGGCTCTAATCTGACTCTGTTTCTTTTGTCTATTTATTCTCCCACTGTTTGGTGAGTTCATGGTAAATCAAATCAGAGGGTAGAACAGATGCTGGCTAGTCAAAATGGTTTTTCTGCCTTACAGTTTTGAGAATCTCTTTTAAACTTTGTAATTGAGAATCTCTTTTAAACTTTGTAATCAGCATTTATCCAGATAATTGGGTCAGGATAATGTTTGGCATTGTTTTTCACCTCAGTACTTCGCATGAACAATTGTTTGACCAAGAAGGGTATTAAGACCACGTTAACTTGTTTTTCTTGTTTGGGTTTAGATTTTTTATCGTGTCATGAATGCTTCAGTGGACTGTTAGAACATTGCTTCAGCACCAGATACTTTTTGGATATTGCTTGTATTCCTGTGCAAATTTTTTTTCTTATTTTGTTACTTGATCCTTGTTTTTTGTAAATCTCTGCTACTTTTCCTTGACAGAATTTTATTGCTGGTTTCTACACTTCTGAAATTTTAGAAGTCAGGTGGCTTTATTTCTTCTTTACACAATATTTTGGTTCACCTAACTTCATATTCATGGAGACTTGCAAATAAATACTCATTTATTTGCAAGAACTTCTAGTTTTATGTAATCTGGTGCACAAAGCATTCTTGTGAACACCAATTATTGCAAGATCAGGTCTTCCTGTTAAACATCCTGCCTTCCTTAATACCAAGAGAGCAGGAAGGAGACAGCAAAGGATGTAATTCCAGGGATCTCAAAGGGAATGTGGCATGATCTGGATTAGCTGACCATTTCCAGCTTTAATAAACCAACCCAGTCCCTGGAAGTCCCAGTATATCCAGTGTGCTTCCCTATATTGCTACATTTATCTCAAAAACTGCCAGAGATTTCTTGGCACAATCCAGGCTAAAGAACCTGCTTTGCTGAGAGCTCATTCTCTCTGCTTTCATTGAGTTTCCCCTAAATTACCAGCCAGTGTTGGAGCACTTTTAAGGCCGTCATCACTCAGATTTCTTTGAAGCCTTCCAGATGCAGACTGTGCACCATGCTCTGTCCCTCCTCTCTAAATACAGCACAAAATAAATTTTAAGACTCAAAGAACGAAAGGGGGATTACATGTTTTGTATGGGAGATGGCAAACTAAGCATAGCAGCTGCCTTCCTGAGGACACTGCAAGTTTTTTAGGGCAACCACTAAAAATAACTTTTAAAAAGACCTGAGCTTTTCACAGAGAGGGAAGGGATGTTTGTTTTCAAAGGAAGAAAATCCCAGTGTGTTGAATTAATTTCGCACCCATGCTGAGAGTGGGAGATCAGTGCAAGGCAGGAGGAGAAACAAAATGTTTGAAAACTGGATTGTGATGTGGCGACTGAAACTGGTTCATGCAACAGTACAGGATTCTTCCAAATTTATTCAGAGTAAGGGGCTCTGATGGGTTGTGGCTGAAAGCAGGGAGAACAAGAACACATAACCCAGCTGAGGCACCAACTGAGTTGCTCTTTGTCCAGGTTCTTTAGTCTTTGGTTAAATTGACAGTACCTCCAGAGCTGAAGTCTTTGGAAAATTTGACAGCTGTTCTACTAATTCCTTTATCTAGGAGTTAAAAGCCCTCCTTGAGGGTAATTATTAGTGCCTTGACATCCAAAGGCATGGGCATGATTTAGGATTTACTGTGCCAGACAGAATGCGTGGCACCAGTGTATCTGCACTGAAATAGGGCCATGTCAAATACCAGTTAGTTATTGATATAATTAATGTAGCATTCTACTTAGCTAAAGACGGAGAATGGCTTTCTTAGGCACTATTTTTCCTGTTAAAAATGATGAAAAAAGAGCAACTTAAGTGTGTCCTGGTAACTGGTCGGCAAACTTGGAAAAGAAAATGAGAACCAGACCAAACTAATGGAAAAAATTTAAGACTTTTATTTAGCTTTTACTTTTAATGTTTCTTGGTAGGTTTTTAATGATATAGAAGAGAGAGAAAAACAATTAAATCAATCAAGGAGACATAAGTTAATCAGAAAATAGATGTTTACTAAATCAGCTAATTATTCTAAAAATATGTTAAGTGGTAAGTATTGTTAAATGAACATATCTTTTGGGTTTAACTGCAGTGAAGTTATTTCAGCATCCAGCACACCAATAATCTGGGGACATAAATAACCTCAACATAATAAAGTGTATTGAATATTCTTTAGCTGCTCCTGTTTCCATAAAGTCCATCTTTTGTAGTCAAAGGAGTGACCTTGCTGCCAGGGGAATTCATGGGACAGGGAGAAAACAGTGAGAGCTGTAGATAATTTTCTCTAATTCTAAGCCTGCTCAAATCAAAGGCAATTTTTCTCTTTACTTCAATGAAAGTACCCAGGACCCAAAAGGATTTTAAGAATCCTGATGATATTTTTGAGGGCATATGATGTTTTCAGTCTCATTTTCTATGAGAAATCTTTTCTGAACTTGAGCTCTGTAGCTGCATCTGCATGTTTCCATTAGACTTATGAGTCATGAAGATCTGAGAGGCAATATGTTAATAAAAATCAGATTTTTTTCTTTAACAGAATTCACATGGAAGCCTTATTATTTACAGACATCCAAAGGCAAAATGTGCTCCCAAAGAATGAAAAAAACCAATATCCCTTAAAGTTAATTTAGGATTACACATTTCATGAAAAAAAAAAAAATCTGTAACAGCAAGTGTTTTAAAATTACCTTGATTCTAATTAAATATATATGATGTAGCTCTCTGGAGATGCCACTAAGCTAAGACAGATTCATATCTCTTCCACTCAGGGAACAGAGCCACAAGCTGAGGAACTGGGTCAGTGCCTGCAGCTGATGGGATGTGACTGCAACAGATGCTGTGCTGCCAAGGGTGCCAGGACACAGCCCTGCCAGGAAGGGCTCCGTGCTCTCAGCTCAAAGTGCAGGTCTCCAAAGCATTTGTAATCATGGGAACTTCTTCATTTTAATGTTCTTTAAAGGAGTGGAAGATAGGGAGAAGTTGTGGAGAGTTGATTGAGCTGACAAACAGCTACAGGAGAAAGAGATTACTCTTCCTGGCAGGCTCTGCCTGACTCCTCTAGTCCTTTATGAGCCCTGTTGCACATTCCTGAACTACCTTCTAGATAAAAATCCTCAGTACAACTTACCTCAGCTCTCCAAAGCATGAACTGTGGTTTTCCCTCTTCACCCATACTTAAAATAAATTGCTTGAAAAATAAAAATGTATACAAATACAGTTTACTTCTGAATTATTTAAAGCAGCAACTTCTAAGGGCTAGAATTATGTTAAAGTTGATGTTTATTTAGGAAATTATATTACCTACAGTGTAAGTCACTGTGAGCAAAGTCAGAAAACAAGACTCTAAGCTTGCAATATATATCCTTAGATCCATAAAAGGAGGTAAAAATAACCCTCAATTTTTATTTCTGAAAAATAAGTATATCTAGTCCAGTATATGACAAGTTATTCTAATTTGTCACTGAGGGGACTTAGAGGCAGTGTTTCCATGTAATAATGCATCCCTGTCCTTCATGCTTACTGATCAGGTTTCTTTGTATCAGCCTCTTCTTCTGGTGAATAAAAGATTTCTTAACACATGAAGGTGGAGAATTTGCGTCTAGATCCCAATGCTAACAGCGGTGTGCTGGTTTGAAATATGAGTCTTATCATTGCATTTCTTTAGTTTCCAGAAACTGCATTTGGAAAACATGGATTTGGGATGTTTTGATGCGCATTCTCACATACTCTTGGTAAATCTTCTGAATGAGAGAGCATTTGGACAACATTCTCAGGGATGCACAGGGTAGGATTGTTGGGGTGTCTGTGTAGGACAAGGAGCTGAACTGGATGATCGTGGTGAGTCCCTTCCAGCTCAGAATATTCTAGCAGTACTTCGCTAACACCCAAGGAGGATGTAGCTTTTCAATTCTGGCAGCAATATCCTGAGAATGATGTCTCTGGGCTTCTCTGAAGGGTTCTTTGACAACAGAATGGTCACACAACAATGATTTGTTTATTGAGCAATAGTGAACCACATCCAAGCAAACCTTGGAGAGAAGCACAGTAGAAGGAATATTTCAAGATCTAAAAGTTAGATATGCTAAAAGTTGTCTTCAAAAGCATGTTTTGATAGCATGCAAAAGTAGAAGGAATAAAAGGAGGATATGTGAAAGTTCTTTTGTCCTCAAGTGTGGGGGCTGTGTGTGTGTGCAGGGATGAAGCATTTCCAGATGAGCTAATTATTTTATTTTTCCCTTCTTGCAGTTAATATTTTGCCTAAATTTATATTCAATCAAGAGTTCTTATGTCCACATGGTGATAAACAGCAGGTTGTTCAACACACAGAGAAATTTTGCCTTAATGAAAACAAATGTTAAAAGAAATAGGGAAATCTCTCAACTGCAGCAAATGTGCTCCTTCCCAATCAGTCTCTCTTGCCTGTAAAATACACTCATGTACTAGCAAAATTTCATAAAGTGAGAGATGGAAGGCATCAATAATAATGTATTTTAGCTGCAGAATTCAGTGCGGGGTGAGTATCGTGCACAGTTGTTATTTGAAAACATTAAATCCAGCCATAATCTGTGCTGATGCCAGAGCAATCAGAGCACTGAATTTAACCAGGACCACTTATGAAATCTGTCATATTACTCAGCTGTTGCAAAGGTGTCTCTGGTTTTCCCCCTGCAGAAGCAGACTCTTGAAGTGTAGGGCTTTTAAGCTATTTTTTAATGTCTTGATTCTGTGGGATGGTTCATAACACATAATAATAGCAATGGACGTAATGGACAAAGTGGAAGTGAATTGGTGTTAGGCAATCCTCTGAATTGTTTGGAGGATGAATCCAAAGCACATTGGCTTGTAGGAATATTCTCTTCACAGCACCTGCTTGGTGTTTTCATTTGCAGTTCTTGAAGACAGCACCAGAGATAGGTGGCAATGAGCTACCCATAGATAAAACATAATACTAGTAAAAGTAGAAATAAGCATTATGTAAGCCACAAATGGCACAGCACTTAGCTTTTGTGCTTTGATGCTGGAAGGTGACTTTTCCCACTCTAATCCACTTAGAATTGTTATTAATATGGCTTCTGCATTTGAAAGCAAAGATTAAGTTTACTGACACACAGCACTGACAAGGGTGTTTAAGATGGAAATTCATGTCAGATGCCCACCAAAGGGTTAAGAAACTGCATCTTTCTGGATATTTTGAAATTAAACCACCTGCTCTGCTTAGAAGTCTACACAAGATCCTTTGCTATCTAAAGCCAGCATCTGTTGGAAGCGTGCTGTATCTATAGTGAAATCCAGGGGTTAGGGGAACAGTAGCTGCTCTTTCAGCCTTTAGATCTATAACATTTGCTAAGATACCTCGTGGCTTATGGAGTGGAGAAGGGTCTCTCTCTTACACACTTGCCTGGGCTTTGAAACAGAAATAAATTTCACTCTGAGTGAAACAATTGAATAAATCCTGCCTTGATGACTCCTTGCGTAAAATAGGGCCTAAATCTTCACTCAAATCATCCTTCCTAATGTTCAGCAAAGTCTCTTGTGGCACTCCCTTTGCCTTTTTTTCCCCATTCTGTCTGTGACCAGGCTGTTTCTTTCCTCTCTCTCAGCCTCACATTTGTCCCTGTTTGTTGTCCCTTGGAAGTGGGGATCTGTGGGAGATGCAACATCTGAAAGTGCCAGCAGGTTGTTTTTCCCTTGTAGCATGTCTCGCTGCAGCTTCTGCCAGTCCAAGTTTCCAGATGACAAGTGCCTCCCAAACTGAGCACTTCTTCTCCCAAGGCATAAGGAAAAAGGAAATCCTCCCCAAGTCCTGCCAGTGCTCCAGCACTTCCTTCTGGCAATAATTTTGGGAAGTAGAAAACCTCCATACTCAGGAATTCTGACTCCTACTTGAGCAGCTGATGAAAGGAGATCCCATTTTGTTTAGCTTTTGGTGGGAAATGAGTATCCTACTATCCTTCTCTAGGGAAAGAGGAGGAGAAGAACTGTTGGATCTCTTTCTGAAAACAGTTTCTTGGAGCCATAAGTGGAGGAAACAAAACCATCAGTTTTTATTCATGACAAAAGAAAATCTCTAGACCAGTCATAATTACTACTAATTAGTTCTGTATTGTTTTTTGCATTTTTCTGAGGAAAAAGTCAATTGATTTTATCACTAAAATGGACTAATCACTTGGGCTTTTTTTCTCCAAACTCAGTTTGTGGGAAACCAGCTGGTGGAATTGAACTTTTTCTGGACATGACTCAATAGCCATGAGGTGATCAGTAATAAAAACAGGACAAATTATTCTCATTCTTGCCTATCTAAAGTTTGTCCAAATATGAGAACTTCCTTGAGAAAGCATGCATGATCATGATCTGCATTCTTGTTATAAGTATATGGATGAGGGAAACAATGGAAAAGGCCTTATTAAAATTCTTTATCATAGGGGAATGTATGCCTAGTTGCTTTTATCAAAACAGCATAATCAGTACATACATCTGAGTAAATAGTGATTGTAAAAAGAGGGAATCTTCATTGTGGTGTATTAATTCTCAAGCTTAGTAAAAATTGTTTACTTTAATTTATTATTATTTTAATATAAAATATAAATACCTATATTTCAAGCATAAGGGGAAAGCAACACTGCAGAATAGTAGAGCTGGATCAATCTTTTTAGTTCAGGTATTGGTGGTTTTTTTCAGTGTTGTGAATAATTAATTTTTTGGAGATAAAAAATGGGTGAGACAACTCTTGCCCTCTTTTTCCTTTAAGAAAAAAGGAAAAAATCTTTTTGAGGACATTTGGTTGGCCAATGTGGCTTGGAGGTAAATGTTTGCACAATGCAAGGTTAGCAGTAAGTCATAAATCATAAATCAGCAGTAACAGTAGGTGTGGAAGTTAAGGGTTGTTACATGACTCCATTTTAATGTATTTTTAAATACAGAAAGATGTTCTCTTTACTACTTTATTTGCTTTTAGTCCCCTTAATACTTATTAGTCATTCTTTTTCTCCTGAAAAAAAGGAACTGAATAATTTTCACAGAGGTTTCAAACGGAACAGCTGCAATAACCTCAGAATGTGGATTCTTCTGGAATTTTAAATACAGCATTGTACAAGCTGATATTTTTAGTACATTGTGCATTATTTATGTACTGCAGAAACAAATTAATATAATGGAAAGTGGTTAATTTGGGGGAAAGTAGGATCTTGGCAAGAGGCTTGTATCAGGTGAGAAAATTTATTCAGACAGATCAGTGTACTTATAAATACAAAACTAAAAATGGGATAAATAAGGACATCATTCTAATCAGGGTGGTTATTAGCTTGTAGAGCTGATCATGAGAATTTTACTGCAAAGATAGTCTAGCATGTTTAATTACAACCTCATTAAGTTTTCCTAAAGTTCTAATTAACTTGAATTAAATGAAATCTGGAGATTTTTAAAGAAATCCAGAGCTTAAATCAATGCGAGAGCATACTAAAACAGCTTCTTATTTTGGGGTTAAATGAATATATAACACAGACAAGGTCAAACAATTACTATTTTCAGTGTGTGCTGTGAAATTGCAGTGTTCTCGTAATGTACTTGCAGTATAATTTCCAAAGCTCCCACCTACAATCACAAGGGGGAAGATGTGGTTGTTAATGACAGGCTTATGTCCTGAGCAGAAACAGTCTAACTAAAAACCCCTCTTCACACCTGAGGCTGCCTCACCAGCAAGGGCAGCTTGTTTGTATAATTTCCTTTCCTTTTGACCTGAGGATTAATTGTCTGCCATGCAAGAACTTAAACAAAATACTCATTGCACCTAATTGAAAGCTTTCAGTAAAATAATATTTGTAATTTAAAATATAGACAAATTTTGAGATTATTTTTATGATTGGTTTGAAAATTTTCGACAAAATTAAAACTCCAAGGTCCTGCTGCAGTAAAAATCAAAGAAACGTTTTTTACTTTTTTTAAAAAATTAATAAAATATTTACCAATTTTGTTGTAGCTGAGCTACTAGTGATTTTTTTTTTTTTTTGTAAAAAAGTACACTCAATGCCAAAAATATTCTCAAAAGCTATGGGGTTGTAGCCATCTTACTCCTTATACCTCTCCCACTTACCAAAAAATGTACCCCTAAAATGATGAGTTTCTTTCCCATTCTTTGCTGCACAAGTGACTGATGACCATTTTTCTGTAGGCCATCAAAGTCCTTTTTTTTTGTGAGGAGGTGCATTTTTTAAACCACCCCGAGACAAAAGCAGATGAAGCAAGTGTTAGAATTAAAGCTTTGGAAGTACTGCTGCAGTTTTTCAAATCAGGAGAAACAGAGTAAGAATAGGGATAGATGGCCTCCCCTTCTGTGAGTTTTGTCACAAACAGAACTATTTTCCTTCTGTGGATTAAGCTCCAAGTTTCAGTCTTGTGGCTCTGCCGCACGGCAGTTTAATATGTTATGGACATGAAGGCTCTTGCATACGTGTGAGAGGTGATAAAAAAGCAAATACTTTCAGTAAAAGTTCATTCATAATTCTAGAGACCTGAGCAGGGACTGCTAAATTAATAACAAACTTAGTAGGAAAAAAAAATAGAGGGAAAAAGGCTACCCAAGGTTTCAGAATGGATCTCAGGAGAGTCAATCTGATTGTGTGATTTGGGCCCAGTTTTCAGAGAGTCACAGAACCAGTGCTCTGGGCTGGGTAGCAAGGTGAGGATTGTCATAGGTTGGATTTGATGGGCTTGGAGGGGTTTTCCAACCTTAATAATTCTGTGATTTTGTTATAAAATATGTCATTTGCAGAAGTTCATCACCTTTAATTGATATATTTATAGCATTTTTTCTCCTTGTGGATTAGCTTGTGCTGCTGTTGGGGATTTTGCAATGCAATTTCCTACTCCTGAATTTCTGTGCTGTTGATATCCGCAGCGCAGTGCAACTGATAACCACACACAAAAGGAGCATATGTTTGTATATTTCAGCATAGCTTGGGAATGCCTGATTCTATGCAATCAGAAAACTGACTGGTCTTGGCAGTGGGTAACTGGGGGCTGGCTGTGGGTTTGGAGGGCCATGTTTGTTTTTTCCTTCTGGCAAACCCATAAAACTACACTTGAGTCAGTGCCTCAGGCTCTCCATTGATCACCTACCCAGGGAAAACAGTCTTGTTCAGCCTGAGTTGGTTCTTGCTCAAATTATGAGCATACAGTGGTTTGGGACTGTTGTTTCCCCTTTCCTGCTCCCTGCAGAAGGGGAATTATCCTGAGTTGTGGTGAGGAGCAGAGAGCATGATGCATTCCACCAGCACTCCCCTCAGCCACAGAGATGAGAGTTTTAGTGGAATGGAACCTGCCGTGATCTCTGCAGGTTGCTTGCAGCTCCTAATAACCCCATTCACAGCAATATTCACAGAACTCTAGCAGGATCACAATGTCATGGGGAATTCCAGTTTAAGGCAGAATCACTTTATTTGTTTAACATTTTTCCTGCCTTCTGGGTTTGTGGGTTTTTTGACCCCTTGCATGGTTTGCTGCATTCTGGTAAATCCCAATGGAGAAATCCTACTTGTAATTGATGGAACACCAAGGACTGTAGGTTTGCATCAATGAGATTACGGAATGTAAACCTCAGTAACAAGGACAAACCATGTGCATAGCAGATAAAACTCTACTTTTTGCTACTTACCTGCGCATTTTTAAAACTTTAGGGCAGAAAAGAGCTCCAAACAGGAACCTAAAGGGGGAAACCCCCCCCCAAAACCAAAATAGCTGGGAGGGTGTTTTCTGCTCACTTGGAGCTCCTGTACTCTTGAGAGGTAGTCTTGCCTTCATCCTTCAGTCAACTGAGATGGCCACTGAACCAGCAATTGCTGTTACTATCTGTTAAGGCATATCTCATAAAAAAAGGTCCTGAACATCATTCCAAATGAAATGGATTTAACCAGCAGGACAGAAAGATTTTGACAGTACTGCTCTACCAGATCTGTCCTTTTCAGGGGACAATCTCTTCTTGCAGATTTATACTGTGCTGCACAGAATATACTGACACAGAAAACACTGACATCTTGTAGCCTGTTCTGTGCTGCTGCTTTGGATCTGCCACATTGCTGTGATGTTTTGCTGATGGTAGATTTAAGTAGTGCAGGGACTAAAATTTTTCCAGCAGGGAGAGGATGAATATCACCTGTTAAAGCAAGCTGTTATCCTTAGGCATCTTCCTAAAATTAAAGGGGGAAGGAGAAAAAACACTACAAATTTGGCTAATGGCATGAACTGACTTGTGGAAAGCAGCTGATAGTATAAAGCTAGTAATTTTTGTTTAACAAACTTACAACACAGGTGAAAGTAAATTCAAAAGTTTTAGGAGCTAAAGAGAAAATATGTGGAGAAAGACATAACAAACCCCCAAATTCCAGTTACTGGGGCTGTAGTATCTGCAAGGAAAAGTGCAATATTGGCAACCTTCAATATTTCACAAAAAATTCTTTTTTCTTAGGAATTTGCAATAATTGGAGGGATAATTCAGTACAGATAATGAAACTACATTAACCCAAGAACAGTGCATGTTTATAAGTTTCTTTCTCTTTCCCTTCATAAAATCTCATATTTAATATGAAGGCTAATAACCCAAACAAATCTCCCAGAGTTCTGAATTCCTTCTTCAAATATCTGTAATACAGATGGCTCATGCATTTTCCCACCTGGGCCAAGAAAAGTAGCATTTCACATAGATAGAAAGAAGCAAAGAAAAATTATTGGATTGAGTTGATCTTATTTCTACCTTGTTTAGTTCATATTCTGCTCAGAGTCTAGCTCCATCAGAGACTCAACCCAGTAGTTATCAAATGCAGTACCTGTCACAAGACTAATTGTTCATTTACTTAAGATTGGAATTTTTCTCTTTGTTCTTACTGAATTTATTTGAAATTTGAATGCAAAATATTGTTGTCTTTAAACTGTTTGGATTATTGAAAATAGTTTGAACAAATAGCTGAGGTCGATTATTTGTGAGATTTTTACAATTGGCCTGTAGCACTCGTTTCTTGCACAATCCAGTCATCTTTTTCCTGTATCATCTATTTTAATTACATATTTCCAGAAGCATAAAAAGTTTCTTTTGATTTATAAGAGGGAATTGATGAATTTATAAAAAATGCATACAGAATATCAGCGACCTGTGAAACTAAAATTTGTTCCCATTTGTGCATGCAGACTAAAATTCATGTTCAGACAGATGTGCCCTTGGTAATCTACCTGGAGTAGCTTAAGAAATTAAATTGCAACAAATCTTTGTTTCCATCTTCCCATCACTTACAAGTTCTCTTTTCTTGTCACTTCAAAATGAAATAGAGTAGTGCGAAGCCACCCCCAAATGACTGTTGGAATGGAAATGCTCAGATGAGTTAAAATGTCATTGGTTTTGTATGTCTTTTATTAGGGAAGAAGAGAAGACAGCTAATGAAGCTTCCAACAGGTCTATGTCTAATGCTGTTTGTATTGCAACACCATTATGAAGAAATAAATGTGCATGTACATTTTTTAAGCCTTATGCCAAAATAAAGGAATAGAAAGAGTAAAAAAGTATGTCAAGATGGACTATTTATGTTGACTTCACCATCCCAACAAGAATCTGCAGTTCAAATCCCATTTACAGTGAAATGTAAAAAGTTTAAAATCTCTATTACTTCATGACTTTGACCTGCTAAAGAGAGGGGGTATTGCATAAAGCACAGACTGTATTTAGTGACTCAAATCATATACTTTGTTTTCCTTTTAAGCTAAACGGAGATAAGGAGATTTATTAACTATTGCAACCTTAAGTTTTTATTAGTGCAGAGCAGCCTCACAGTGTAAAAAGCAGCTCTGCAGACAGCTCCTGCTGCAAAGCTCCAAAGATCCTGAAGGTTGATATCTCTTGTCACCTTACACATGAGGAGGAGCAGAAACCAGATGACTTTTGTACTGTCATCTGCTCCTCTCTGGCTTCAGTGACCTTGGCATTGGCCAGGCTATTTTCACTTTGGCCAGGCTATTTTCACTTTGGACATTAATCTCGGTCTGGGGTTATCAGGGGGAAAAGGCTGACTGTGCCAAGCTGATGTGACAGCTAAAACCAGTCAAATTCAGGGCCTGTGGTTTCATGTCCTTAAGCTTGGTTTAGAATTAGGCAGTACGTGCACCATGTCAGAGGTTAGAAATCAGACTGCAGTGAAACAGCACCAGCAGCACACATTGCCCCTTTTTTTCATTCCCTGGCCAACATCCAGTTCTTCTTTCTAACCCAAAAGCCAGGTTTCCCAGCCAGAAAGAACTTAAGGACGTTAATTGAAATGCAGCCCAAGCTTATGATTTCACATCTTAAGGCAATGTGTGCTGAAGCTGAATGAAATCAGAAGGGGATTAAACAGCAAATTTTGCAACTGTGATCTCATTCAGGCAGAAGAAAAATACTCAAATAATTTGGAAAAACACCCTTGAACTGGTGAGGAGACCGTACCTAATTTGAGATGCAGGTGACTTGTCTCTTCCTGTTCACAGGGGATAGTATAGCAAACAAAAACATTAATTGGCTTTGCTTTTAAGAGGACAAATGGCAATGCAGTGCAATTCTAGGTGCTATTTATTTGCCTAATTGGAGTTCCCCACTCTTCTGCTAATTTGGGCATGCATGCCTGGTTGTGTTAGTAATTCCTAGATCGTGACAATTTGTCTGGAACACACAGATCCTTTGGGATTTACAAGCAGTAAGCAAGTGCGCTGCATATTTTGAAAAGAGCTCACAGGATCACAGAGAATAAACTGGATTCTGAGAAAATATGTTTGTAGTTCCCTAAACTGGAAGAGATTAAATAGGATAGATCTTTGTCAGATTCTACTGATATCAGCCAATATTAAATTTCATTTGAATTGTTTAGTTCACCTGCCTTGAGGTGAAATTAAGGCTAAAAAAGAATTTTCTCCCTTCTTTTGACTTATGAAAACATTAGATTGGGAGGCAAATCAAGAAAATTAACAGTATTCTATATGAAGGACTGGAGACAGTATGACATGCATTTCTTTTAAACAGACATAAAAAAATTTATTTTCTTCTTTTTACTGTGCATACAGTTACCAAGGAAGCATTTACTTATTTTTTTAAACAGATATTTCAAGCAGTTCATGTTGAGTGACTCTTGCATCTTTGTGTGTGACAGACCACACAGATGATATCAATTCTTTTAATGTCAGTCTCTGCATAGCCAATGCCTTTTCTTTCTGGATTTAAATTTCAGCCAGTTTTTAAGACTCTGGGATAAAAATCCTCCCCTTTACTAGATTTTGATGTCACAAACATAACTCATACACTGCCCATTTGTCCTGCAGTGTCAGTGTTATAGAAGGGATTGTCTGTTTGCTTTATTATATCAGGAGACTCCCATAGGCCTGAAACTTCAAAACTTTCCTCAGAAACCTGAGGAAGATAAGTCTGACTTTTGCCTCATTTAGACAAGTTGTGCACCAGTTAATTAGCATTTAAACTCATTAGAGCAAGTGGAATTATCAGGAAACCTGTGATGTTTCAGGTTCTTTCATCCCCCTAAGTCTGGAGTTTTTTTGAGTAAACCAGGACATCTCTACTGGTAACATCATTGTCATCAATTGTAGATTTCAACAGTTTAATAGGATTTTTCGCTCTTGCAGAAGCACAAAATAGTAAAAAAAAGGAAATATTGGCAACAAAGAGAAGGCGATTAGGTCAGTTCTTTTATTCAGTACTAATATTTATAACTCAGGCAGGTGTTTATTTCACAAAATTGTGTATTTTTGCTACTTGCATTTGATTTTTGTTTGTTTTGTTTTGTTTTGTTTTAAAAAGATTCAACACCTTCACAGATGATCAATTTTGCCAATATTCAGTTATCCTGACAGTGATGGTTGTTTTTCCCTAATGTACACTCTTATTCTTCCTGATTGTAATTTTATGAGCATTGCAGCTTCTCTGAAACTCAAAACTCTATTTTTTATAATTTTTTTTAGCTGTCTTGGAATTTACAGTTCTATTATTTCAGTCCTTCCCTAGGATTAACAAATTGTTTTCTAGACCTTCAACCACTCTGTCTCCTCTAGATCCATTCCAGCTGATTAACTTTTCTTTCCATAGGATGGTGAGAGTGCTGAAGGAAGTAGAAGGATTGTTTCAATTGACTTGCATCAAATCTTACTGATCTACTAAGATATAGGTACAATATCTGCTAAAAAAGGAACAAAAGGGATAATGCTGATTTTCATTTAGCTTGTGGACTGCTGCAAGCCTACTTTTTATTCATTGTCATGGTTGTAGCTAGCTTGTAGCTGCTGAATAAATTTGGTCATATCAGACCTTCAGCCTCAGCCAGCCTAGAAGTAAAACAGGTCCTCAGATGGGGCAGGGATAGGTTGGATTCAAATCTACACAGACTTCACCCAATCGCATTCCATCCTAAGCTGCAGACTTCTCACTTGTCAGGCAGCTGGGCTGTGTGGAGATCAGACCAGTCCGTGGTCTGAACTAAACAGTGGTTTAGAATGGGGTGCTTCAAGCCCTCTATATAAACTAGATTGGATAAGTGAATCTCCCTGCTGTTGCACAAAGACCTGGGTGTGTGTTGTCTCTGTCTGTGACCACAGACTCCACGTTACATTTCATGCTGCTTAACCACTTGTTCCTGGTATTCTGTGCAGCAGATTATTTCTACCTAGATGTAATCCCTCATACTTTTCCATGTTATATTGTACCTTGCTGATTTATGTTTGTTCCTTCAGTTTTTCAGGATCACCTTGCCTTCTGGAATGGTTGCTATCTATAGATCATGTTTTCATGTTTTAGAAGGAAAGAGCGTATTTTTAATATATATACTTGCTCAAAAACTCTACGTATCCTTAATTCCAGGTGCTGTTGGTTTATTGGTGCTCTAGGAAATGTGTCCACTCCCCGACGTTGTTCACTGGGGAAGTATTTCACATTTGACAAGTGCTCCTGCTGTTTTGCCATCCCCTCTTGATGTGCAGGGGGTATTTTGCGCAGTGGATTTGAAAATGGAGCTTTCAGTGATTTGTAGGGTATTTCTTTACTGACCCATTTTGCCTCTTCCGTATTCATGAAAGTACTCAAAAGTTCTCACTGCTTCTTTTTCAGCCTGAACACAGATTCCTGAGCTTCACTCAGTCCTTAAATATCTCACTGGTATATCATCTTGGAGAAAAATAATTCTTAAAGTGTTTTATGATTAATCAATAGAAGTCCTAAGATTCCTTTTTAATTTCTCTACTGACAGGTCCTACAAACTTTCTGGGAAATGTGCCAGTGCTATTATATATTTTCCATAACTTTCCCCAAAACATAAACTGATGCTTAGCTTACAGCAAACCACAGTGTGTTACTGCATGTGTAAATACAGCTATGAATTTTTTGTAGGAATCCTTTTAACAATTCTTTCCTCACTATTTGAAACTCTTTTACCTGTCATTAGTTTTTCCCAAATAATGTGTATTTTCATTATGAACTCCTATTCAGCTGTCCTTCCTTGAGCATGTGGTTGTGTTGACTTTGGAATTAGACATTTAATTCCACGAACATGTTCCCACATCATGATAGCAAATTATTAAAGAAATACTGCTTTTACTGCTGTGTTCCAAAGATCACAGAATGATGGATTGAGTTGGGTTGGAAGGCGTCTTAAAACTCATCCAGTGCCACCCCTGCCATGGCAAGGACACCTTACACTATCCCAGGCTGTCCCAGGCTGCTCCAGCCCCAGTGTCCAGCCTGGCCTTGGGCACTGCCAGGGATCCAGGGGCAGCCCCAGCTGCTCTGGGCACCCTGTGCCAGGGCCTGCCCACCCTCACAGGGAACAATTCCTCATTCCCAAGATCCCACCCAGCCCTGCCCTCTGGCACTGGGAGCCATTCCCTGGCTCCTGTCCCTGCAGTTCCTGAGCAATTGTCCCTCTCTGGGTTCCCCTCAGAGCCTGGAAGGAGCTGTGAGCTCTCCACACAACCTTCTCCTGTCCAGGCTGAGCAGCCCCAGCTCTCCCAGCCTGGCTCCACAGGGGAGCTGCTCCAGTGCCCTCAGCCCCTCCATGGCCTCACCTGGATTCTCTCCTACAGGATTCCATGTCCTTTCTATGTTGGGGCACCTGAACTATTCCCAGCATTCCAGGTAGGGTCTCACAAGACTCAGTATAGAGACAATTCCAAATAGTATTGCACCAAAAAGGAGATGAATGTGTGTAAGTTCCTCTATTTTTTACCTCAAATACATGATACTTTAAAGGCAGACAAGCTTCTTAGATATCAACACAAATACTTGGTTTGCAATGAAAATGAGGACATTTTATTGTTTTAAAATCCTTCTCTTTTTTTTAACCCATCTCTTCTAAGAGGCATGTAAATATATTTTATGAATAGTGTCAATATGTATGGAGCAAAATATAATATTTTCAACTATGAGTTTCAGTATTTTGATGATTTTATAAAACAGAAACTTTATTCTGAATTCTATTTTGAGATTTACAGTGTGGGAGATCTGCCTGACCATCTATTAGTATTTACCATCCATCAGTAAATATCTGATGATATTTACTGATGGATGGTGGGACTGATCTTTATTTGTGTCATTCTTAATTTTTATTCTCTAATGTTACATTGTCACTGATTTCTTTTTAGACCATTTAAGGATTGACCATTTTGACAGTTGATTTGTAAGGCAGAGACATACTTTTGCTCAATGAGGCTGGAGATTCACTCCCTTAGTTCAGTGATCTGTGCAGGTCATGCCCTGTTAATGCAGGAGGACCGAGGATACCGATTTTGCAGATTATTAACTCTTTGTATATATGACAAAGATGGATAGCTGGGAGCTAATCCACAGTGGAATAGCTGACAGCATGGTAGGAGTCTTGGATGGAAAATAACTTTGGCACTGCCTCACTTTTAGGAATCTCCATGACAATACATTTCCCATGTTTTAGGATGCTCTAGGTGTGTTTGTATAATGCTGCTCTATTTAAGGAAAGTCTGTGGGTCTAAAAGCAGTGGTTAGAAAAGAATAAAGAAACAAAATGCATCTCTTGTGGGTGGAAAAGAGCAGGGCAAGGCAAGTAGGGGCATTAAAGGTCAGGCAAGTTAGGGAGGAGTAGATAAAGAAACCAAGGCATAGGAGACTAGGCAAGGCAAGGCAAAGCATTAGAAGAAAATAAGTATTTTCCATTCTTTCATAATTAAAAAAAAAATTATAGCAGTTTCTTGCTTTTTCAAGTTTTCTGCCTCCTTTTTTCAGCTAGCTTTTCTGTATTCTCAAAAATGTCCTGTTGAGGCTTCATTTATTTGCTGACAGAAATGCAGCAGTCATTGCAAATTCAAATCCTTCAGTGCCAGCTCAGTGGTGTTCAGTCTGAGCTACTTGCATTGGAGGATGCAGAAAACTGGTAATTGTCTTGTGTTCTTATGGATTCATAAGGGTTAAAACTCCCTAAGTCAATGGTAATGATCAAAATACTTCTGATATGCTGGTTTTTTTTTAATGTGGTATGAGACTTAAGCAGGTGAGAGTTATTGAATCAGCTTGAAAAGCATTTCATAAGGAATGTTCATGTCATGGTAGCTTTGCTGTGCTGTCTGTGCAATGACTTCTGATTGTTATTGTACCCAAAAACAAAGACCCTTGACAAAGATATTTACTAAAGAAACCCATTTTTCAATACAGTCAACTCCTGTTTTGAAGCTGATTCCAGAATCTGCTCAGTCGTGATTATAATTTCCCTTTAATCCTTTAAAATTAGGTGATTAAACTCAAGGTGCTACACAGCTCAGACAGGATTGCAAATAAATACTTGTTTATGCTTCAGGATTTTGGAAGATGTTTTTGAGAATTGAGATTGTGTCAGGACAGAAGAATGCTGCAAAGGACTGGGTTATAAACTCTCCTCTTGTATTCTGATTTACTTTAATGAGAGTTTTCAGTCCTACATTGTCACATTGTGCTAAGCATAATATCACATCCAATTTACAAAAATCAAAACAGCTTTGCAGTTAAACTAACCAATAGGAACAGGAAATTGTGGTAATAAAGCTGTGTAATATAGAATATATAGCCTCTTGATTGTATAGAAAACGGATTGAAATATGCCTTGCAGGTATGTACATGAGATCTCAGGAAGATTGACATAAATGGATGAGTTTATTTTTTTAAATTGAAAGAGGCCTTGTGAAAAAAACCCCAAATAATGTAGTGTCAAGCAGAACTGTTCTGGTTATAATTCTCTTCCTTTTTTAAACAAAGTATTTATTTTCCTGTCCATCCAGCTGTTATTTTGCAAATTGCTTTGTCTTCTGTCAAAAATAAAAGGTATGACATCTTTAATAAAGCAAAACAACTTGAAAAGTTTGGCAAGCAAACGTGGTTCCCAGCAAACCAATTAATCCTGTCTTGTGAAACATAAGATCAATTGGTTCTGTGTTTTCCTAAGTACATTTAAAAGCTACCACACCTCCTGAGAAATGGAATAGGAGGAGTGTATGGTTTTGGTTCACCAGTTTGAGATTTTCTGGCCAATGCACCAATAATCAGTGTGGTGGGTTCAGTGCTGGCCAATCACCAGTGCACTCCTTAGAATGTACTCACTCACCTCCTGCTGTGAGACGGTATTAAGAGAAAGGCAAAGCAGGCTTGAAACTTTAGAAGGGTATAAAAATTTTTTTATTAATAGCAACTAAAAGAAAGAGTAATAAGAATTAGAATAAAACTTTCAGGGCACTTCTTCCCTTACAACCTTTTCTTCCTACTAATAATGTGAAGAGACAAAACCGAAAATTTTTTGTCAGTTTACTACTTCTAGAAAAGTGTTTTTTCAATCCACTTAGGGAGAGAGGTCTCTTTTATTAATGTTATAGAGACTTCTCCACAAGAAAATAGTTCTCTCATGGCTCTTAATTTCTACAAACAGCAGCCTCCGGGGGAAATCTGCAATCATTAAATCCCTCCCATTTTCTACAAGCTTTTTCCCACAGTTGTGTTGATGGGCTATGTTAACTTATGGGCTACTGTTTTAAAGATAAGCTATTCAGAGGTAAAGGTTCTTATTGTCTATTTGTGAAATTATCTTCATCTCTAGGAACAGAGATCTTCTTCTCTTCCTGGGGGTATAGCACCTTCATCACTTTTCTCTACTTCTTTATTCAAACTTGTCACAGGATCACAGCTACTTTAATATCTGCTTATTTTAGCATAGAAACCTTTCCTCGTTATCTATAATTTGAACACTTTAATCTCCCCATACTTTTATGCATTTTAGGGAAAAAAAGTCTTTCTTCATATCTTTACAAGAGGATTTTAGCTTAAAACTAAAGATATCTCCTCATACCTCCCATCTGAGATTTGACTTTTTCTTCATTGACCTTGGTGTTTTCATGTTGCTCCTCCAGATGCCTGCATTTTATTCCTTTCTCTCACCTGAGGGAGGATTGAAGCACTGAAAGAGTTAGCATCTTGCCCGGGCCTTGCAGATGGTCACCGGATCCCTACAGGCCGAGCTCGGTAGGGTCGGGTTGGAGCTGCGGCTGGTGGGTGGTGGATGGGATCTCAGCAGCCAGGCCAGAACTCAGCAGTGGCGCGCCAAGGGCTTGCTGATGGCTTCTCCTCTCCCCTGCCCAGTGGTTGCGGGCGAATCTCAATGGTGGGTGAACCTTTGCTGAGCTGGCCCTGGCCCTGGGCTGCTCCTGGGGCCCAGTGGACCCAGTTCAGCCACAGGCTGGTAGCAGGGCAGGACTTAGTAGCAGCAAGATATTGGAAATTGCAGCCATGGTCCGGCCTGGCCTGGCCTCAGTCCCACAGCACTCCCCTCTCCCTCCCCAGCAGCCAACTGGGGCGGGGGGGACCCAGGCCTACAGCAGAAATTGCCCAGGCCAGCCCCTGCTACCTCTTTGCCGATCAGAAAAGAGAGATTTCCCAGGATTTTTCATTTTATACATGGGTGTTCACAGAGGTGTATCAGCTTTCTCTTTGCATCACTTCCATGAGTGCCTCTCATGCAAAACCACTACAAGGAGGAAGAGGGAGCCTGGAGAATTTTCAGGGTTCTATTTACAGGCTTGTTTCTTGTGGTGGATAGACCATATCTTGTCACAGAAAATAATGAGAAAGAGACCAGTTCCCTGCAAACCTTGCAAATCAGAATTATATTTCACTCTCATCTAGAGGAGAAAAGCAGAAACACAAAGCAGATTTTTTCAGGAGAACCAGCTTCTACATGAAGAGAATCTGAGTTGGAGATGTCTTTGCTCCACTCTGGCATTATCCCATCACTTGTGGTGCCTTCTCTGGTTTCCCATTGCTTTCACCCTCTGCTACCGTACCAACACATCCAAAAGAGGAAATGCAGCTGTGCCAACTGAGATCCATCCCTTGGGAGGCAGGGCTTGGAGCAAAGCAGCAAGGCTGGAAAATTCTGCACTATCATAGTCCCTCAATCTGAGGCTACAAATCAACCCCAGCTGCTTTGTTTCACACAAGCATAACCTGCTTTTTAAATGTAAAATGTACTGCAGGTTTAAATTTCATTTTGAAAAACTACTAGCAAGCTAATGTAAATTCTTCTTATTCTTCTTTTTTTCTTTTTTTTTTTTTTTTTGTAATGATTTCTTTCTGATAAAAAGCAGTAATGTGCTGTGCGATGCCGAGCTTTAAAAATTATGAAAAGTAGAGCAGTGACTCTTCTAAGTCCAGTTATGGTGTCTACTTAAAATGAAATTTGTAATCCAACCAACTTATTGCTTGCCAAAAGCTAAGGATCAGACAATTCAATAGTAGAATAAATTGCTTGATAGTGCCTGCATGGCTTGGAAGAAGATGAAATAAAAAATAAGAAGGAAGAGGGTTTTGTTTTCCTCCCTTTGAGAAATAACAGGCATTTGCAGTAATGTTCACAGGACTCTGTGTTCCCATATAACCAAACAGGTCAAATTCGCACTTCTTCCAGTGGGTCCATAGAGCATGTTGCATATTGAAAGAGGACAGTTGGGCAAGTGGGGCTGATTGTATGATGTTGTACAGTATAGTTATACAGCACAATTATAAGATTAAATTTCACCAGGTGATTGTGACAGTGGTCACAAGGGTTTTTGAGGTGAAGAGAGAGACGAGAATGTTGATCTCATGTTCAGAAGGCTTGATTTATTATTTTATGATATATATTACATTATGACTATACTAAAAAGAAATAGAAGGAAAAGTTCTCAGAAAGCTCGCTAAGCTAAGAATAGAAAAGAATGAATAACAAAGGAGCTCTCTCTGACTCTGTCCCAGAGAGAGCTCGGTCCTTGATTGGCCTTTAATTGTACACATCCAACATGGGCCAATCACAGGTGCACCTGTTGCATTCCACAGCAGCAGATAACCATTGTTTACATTCTTTTTCTGGGGCCTCAGCTTCCCAGAAGGGAAAATCCTAAAGAAAGGATTTTTCACAAAAGATGTCTGTGACAGGTGATAACATTTATACCTGAGCAGGAATGTCCAGTCAGCCACACTTATACCCTACAATCCAAAGCTAGGGTTATGTAACTCTGCATAAATAAAAATAAGTAAATGTTTCCAGTGCCTCATGACATGGGAGTTCAATTTGATTTCCTTTCCAAAGGCCATCAAGCAGTACTGACTGCTTGATGAGTAGAGACCCAAAAGAGGTACAGCAGCTTTGGAAGGGCCACCTTTGTATTTTAGTGTCTCCCTTTAGTGTACATGGCCACAACTTAGGAAGTATCCCAAATGTGCTGATGAATGCTGCAGCTGACTGTGTAATTAATCACTGCCTAATTGTTTTCTGTGCTGCTCTTGTTTATCTTGAAACTTTGCTTAAAGGCAGAGAGAATTGGGATTGCTCAGCCTGGAGAGGAGAAGCTTTGGGCTGAGCTCAGGGTGGCCTTGCAGGGCCTGAAGGAGCTGCAGGAAAGATGGAGAGAGACAATTGCCAAGGGCTGCAGGGACAGGAGCCAGGGAATGGCTCCCAGTGCCAGAGGGCAGGGCTGGATGGGATCTTGGGAATGAGGAATTGTTCCCTGTGAGGGTGGGCAGGCCCTGGCACAGGGTGCCCAGAGCAGCTGGGGCTGCCCCTGGATCCCTGGCAGTGCCCAAGGCCAGGCTGGACACTGGGGCTGGAGCAGCCTGGGGCAGTGGGAGGTGTCCTTGCCATGGCAGGGGTGGGATGGGTGGGACTTAAGGTCCCTTCCCATCCCAGCAGCTCTCTGGTCACAGACAGCAACAGACAACTTTCCCAGGCATCATTGTAGGAAGGACTGTGAGAAGAGCAGAGAAAGGAATGAGAAACAATTCCTATCTTAACTTGCTGCACCTGGTGTTGTGAACATGTGGAATGTGTTAACAGGGATTTGTTTACCAAAGGATGGTTTCTTAATTAGCCAATGGTGATGGTGTTTTAATTAAAGGACCAATCACCTGTAGTGGAGTATGAAGAGTGAAGCATGAGTTTATTAATAAAGATTATTATTAGCCTTCTGTGAATATCTCGAGAGTCTACGTCACTTATTGCTGGGTCCAGACCCATTGCGCTGACATCTTCCAAGTCAAACCAATTAATGATTCTATGAGATCAAAGAGATATATAGAATTGATAGCTTTTTGTTTCTAGTTTCATATCATTAGCTGTGTTATTAAATCAGACATCTTACAATGACAAGCAAGGTGTATGCTGCAGCTTAGCACCAACCTAGCGGATCCATCTGCTTCCTGGAGCGCTTGGAGCATTCAGCAGGAACCTCTGGAGCTGACCCGGGTCCTGAATTTCTGAGATCCATCCATGGAAAGGCAGCTGTGTGGCCTCTGCCATTCTTTCACAATTGTGATCCGTGTCTCAGGAGGGCCATAATTTAGTCTAACTCCAAGTTACTGCTAGACGGACTTGGTTTGCTCCCTGTTGCACTTGGGCCAGTGTTTGTGTGGTTGGTGAATGCATCCTAAAAGCTCAGTTTCATATTATACTTGATTTGGTGTAGCTGTGGGCTGCACCTCTCTCCACATCCCTTATTTCCACCACATTGCATTAACTGATTGTGCAGCAAAAGGTGAAGTTGGATCCATTGGCTGATACAGCTGTAAACTAACTTGCCAAAAAAATGGGAATGGCTTGTCATGTCAGCAGATCTGATTGTGACTGTGAAACCAATATTGTATTAAAGGAAGAAGCAGAAAAAAGGAAGGATGGAGAACAAACAGGATAAGAGAGCTTCTCCTCCTCTGCAGCAGCCTGTCTTAGCACCACAGAAGGTACAGAACACACTGAAAGACCACCCAGAATTTCATACATGGTCATTACCAAAGCACCACACTTCTGGTTGAATGCTCCACATCTTCCTGGGATTTACATCCCAGTATTCTGGCCCACTCTGTTTTTCTGGGTCTTGTATGGAAGTGCCAGGAGCTCTGTGCTCTTCACACAAAGGGTGCCAGCAAGAAAGTGGAGGTAGGAAATAAGGGGAAGAGTTGTGGCAACTGTTCAAATGACTCAGAGAAAATACTTCAGGTAGTCAAGCTGCTGCACCAGCTGGGACCAGCTGCTTTGTGAAGTAATTTCTGACACTTCAGAGCTGGGGAGAAAAGGATTTCCCTGTAATAACTATCTTTGAGAAGTTACTGCCTGAGCAGAGGGTTGTGGAAGTTTGTCATCTCACCTTCTGTCCTGCTTTTGGAAGGCTTTTTTAAAACCATGGTTTAAAAAAAAGAAAGTCAACAGAAACAAGCATAGAAGCAAATTTTGCTTTCTGCCCAAATGAAACAAGGTGCCTAATGCTGACCAGAGGTCATTAGCTGTGAAGATCACAGAGAGCACTGCAGAGTCATTATTACAAATTTAGCATGACAGAACTAAAGTACTCTGACAAGATGAAAGCTGCATCCAACACATACTGCCATTGCCACCAGGCAGAAAATACTGTCCCCCTGCCATGACATTGGAAAGTTACTGTAATTGCCATCTTTAATCTCAAAATATCAGGGTAGAAAAGGATGCCCAGGACACCAAAATGATGACTTTTTCAGTATTTCCTAGTGCTTGTGCAGTCATGCTGCAGAAAAGGACTGAGAGTTGAAACCACCTACAAATGTCAAACCATACCTGAACCCACCTAAGAATATACAAAGAGGATATTTTGGCAGGGGGGAGGGTGGGGGGAGAAAGGAGGGAAATGAGGTTAAGAAAGAACAGTAATTTTGAGGCAGCCTTATTTATTTATTTGTCTTCCCTGTGTCTTCCAGCAAGAAAGAGCATTTGAGTCACCCATATCCAGAGTGAAGAGAGCTGGGAGTCTCCTGTGAAAGTGCTGCTTACACAGAGGATAAATATTGCTTTAGCTTTTTCTCTACAGTATTTGAGTGATGCTATCCATGACAGATCTTCTGAGGGATTTATATATGTATTTTAACATAATATCCTTTACTAGATCTTGCAAAACAAACAGACAAAAACAAATCCTGAGCTTGATCTTTCCATAAAGAATATGTCTGGTATTGGTGTGGCCCTTTCTTGCTCTTTAATTGACTGATTAATTATTTCCAAAACATTCATTTCAGGTATTTCTCCCTCTGTCTCTTGGTCATCTGGGAATGCACAGGTTCTCCATTTCATTCAGACTATTCTGATATCATGCTCTTAGAACAACCTGCGGACTGAGAATTAAGGCTTTTCATAATTTTCAGACTTTCATGGTGCTTTCATAATCTTGCCCTTTATTTTGACTTCAACAACTAATAAAATGTAGAACAATAATCCTGTCTTACAATAATCTTTATGTAATACAATATTGTTCTGCAATAAAATGTAGAACAATGATCCTTGTATCCGTGTTTATTATGATGTGAAAAAAAAACCACTCCTGTGGTTTTTGAAGGATGATGAACAGACAGGGGAAAGTCAGACTGTACCTGGTTGAACCATGCAGTGGTTATTTCTTCGGTCTACTGGTGACTCTTCAAAAATGTTTAGAAGCAGCAGGGAAGTGCAGGTGCATGAAATAAGCCCATTGATGTCTTAATTCAGCTTTGACCTGACCCCTAGCACCCTCTGTGTATCATAATCAACAGGGTTGACAAGCAGGTGACTGGAGAAAAATTGTGGCATTGGGTTTTATCTATTACATAAAAAGTGTCTGTTTAAAAAAAGGGGGGAGCAAAAAGTGGATTTCAGTCCAAAGTAATGAGAATTTTCTCAATACGTTATGTGAGAAAGTTACAGTAGACTAGCAGAAATAAATGCCAGATATAAGTAACACCGAAGGAGCAGAAAATGGAATAGCAATTAAAGTGGAATTTACCACAGAAGGTCTGGTTGCTAGTCCCGTGATGATCACTGGTTTATTAAAAAATCATTTATCACTGATTTATTAAAAAAAATATCAACAGAATCTTTAAATACACCCAAGAAGGATCATTTCTTCTCCCTGTTTTGGAGAAAATCAGTGGATCACAGAATAGTGTCTCAGTTTAATAAATGTATTTTTATTTTTTTCTGTTTCACACACAGCAACGCGTCAGTACTAACATATTTTCTGGTTTTCTCTCCTGCTGCCGTATGTAAAATTAAATGAATGGTGGGGTTACGTATTCAGGGGCAAGAACAAGATTTCATCAAGTTGATTAAAATTCACTGGAGAGGGAGAGAATGATAAAGATATAAAATTATATTTATTGGAATGATGCACTGGGCTATGGTGGACTCAAAAAGAGCTTACAATGAGCAAAGCCAAGCAGGCTCTGAGAATGTCTTTTTAAATTGAAGAGCACATTCTGGCAGCCTTTGCCATGGAATTTTTCCCTAAATTACTGGTAATTTTCTGCACTCTCAGAGAGCTGTATAATCATACACAGCCAAATCATTGTGCTGGGAAGCCTAATAGAAAATGAGTTCAACAAAACCATGTCTGCATGAACCCAAAACTGTAGTATGAAGTCAGGAATGAAAACAGCAAATTTATGAGATAATATTTGGCTGATATTGGAAGAAGGAAAGTTTATTATTTACATTTATAAGTTGCTGCTAATAAACTGGTTTGTTTAATGTCTGAAAGGTGCCTGTTTTGTCATAGAGATTAAGATCTTGATCTCCTTGTTTGCTTCTTATTCCTTTTTATATTAAAAATAAAAGGAATAAGAAGCAAACATTCTTTATCTCTAATACTTATGTGTCAATGGCATTTTATAGAATTACAGTACAATGTGAAAAAACTGACAAGAGTTACTGAAAATGTAATTTTAACAAAGCTAAAGAATATGAAAAATTGCCTGCAGGAAACCCAGAATATCTACAGGGTTTTTAATGTGGTTTTTGTTTTTTTTTCTTTCAGAGTAGTATTTAATTTCAAAAGGCATTTACTACTTTTAAAGGTCCATAAAGTAGAGCAGAATTTTTGTATAGCTATTTTATTTTGCTTTCTTCAAATGTATAATGTCTTAACTCTAAGTATTCTTTAGGTAAAATTTTCTCTTGTTGTGGTTTCATTCATTTTGTAGCCACTATAATTGAAGAATTTTCCCATTATCCTTGGAGATTGAAAATTGTCAATATTTACAATTCATGGTGAGAAAAAAAAGATTTACAGTGATGCCAGTTTTAAGATAATTTATTTTAATTTTCAGTTAAAGAATTGCATTTCAAGGGATGATAAAGGTGGCCTAAGGTCGAGAATGTCTGCTTTAAGCGTGTTTTGTATTTCATGAAAAGCTGCTTCTGCACTTGGTAAATTGCGTCATCTAAACATTTTTTTTAGGGAATAACAACAGATTAAAGCAACATAGCTGAGAAGTAGCTGTTACTATGCTGTGCTCTTGTACTCTTACATAAGATGAATCATGAGCTCTTGAGAAAAAATGACAAATTATTTCACTTTATTAAAATCTTACAAGTTAATTTACTAGTGCTATTTGACAGCAAATTCAGAAAAGTCCTTCAGAAATCAGTGTTTTCCATTTTCCTCCTGACTTGACAAGGTGTTATTAGGATCAGAGCAATGATAGCCATGTTGAAGAACATTTTGATTGCTTTTAGCTAGATAAAAAATGTAGAAGCTCATAAATCACACATTCTTTTCAATATTGGTATCTGCTGTGTTTTCCTCTGTGGCTTTTAAGTAAACACAAATCTTTGCTTCTTAAAAATACTTTCAAACTTTTAAGTTATGTAAAGTTTCAAAGACAAAAGTAGATGTATTTAGATGAATGAGATTAAAAGAAGGTGCAATAAGCACTCAGTGAATTTCAGGCCTGCTGTGAGAGTATTTCCTACACGTGCAGAAAGTGAAATGGCATCCCAGGATCTATGAAAATAAAGCTTACATGAGCCATTGTGGGAAAGATTTCACTCCAGTGCACTCAGTCTGAGTGGCTGTGATCTGTCAGTTTATGTCCAGTCTTTAGGCTTGATGTATTTTCCCATTTTCTTTGTCTCCCCTGAAGAAATCTGTGGTTTGGGTTTTTGAATTCCTGTACCAGGCTGATGCACCTCTTTCAGAGTATTCCAGAAAGTCTCTTGGATTTCATGACACATTTTGTGTTTGGCTCCTCATGGAAACTCACCCTGTCTAAGCCTGAAGTAGATCATTGAGAAGGATGAGGTGTAACCATGTCTTATCCCAAACATTGCACTGGGACAGGAAAGTTGGGATGGAAGGGAGGGTCCACCCCAAGTCTCTGCCTGGAGGGCTGAAGTGGGCTCAAAGGTTTCAGGGGGGTTCAAAGGGCCTCAAGGCAGCTGAATTTTTTGCCTAGATAATATATAAAATAAGAATATTCAAATGTAACCCTTCTATATCACCTTTCCAAGGAGGATCAAGTAAAGATAGAGGAGATTCATTCCCTGTCATCTTCTAAAATCACTTAAGGTTTATGATATTTTACAAAGCCATATGGAAATGGATTAATATTTCCTCTTGCCTAAAGAAAAAGCCTTTTTAAGAACAACTGAAATATTGATTTCTTATTGGTTTTTTGGTCAGCTTTTCTCAATAGCATCTATTTAGTGAGTGGAAGAAATAATCTGAATATTAGGTGATCCAAAAATTTTTGCCTTAATCAGTTGCAAGCAGTATCAGTCCAGCTTGAATCTGTAGTATTATCAGTGCTTTTTAAATCCACATGAAAATATTTGCAATAGCAGTTCTTTTTTTTGTGTAATTACCAAAGAAGGGGTCTAGAGGTGTTTGCTCAATAAAGGTCTGATTTCAAGCAAATTCTGGGAAGAATTTTGTGCCACAAAATCATAGCTACTGTGATCAGGCCATATATGAGTGGTTCTGGCTGCAGGAGGAGATAGATAGTGAGAGGAATGGCAAAAATTACCCCACCCAAAATGATGGCAACTTGTACAAAACCCAAGAGATGTGAAATAAAATTATAGTATTAAGAATCTTCAATGGCAGCTTGTACAAAACCCAAGAGATGTGAAATAAAATTATAGTATTAAGAATCTTCAAGCATCAAGAGTAGATACTTGAATGTGGGGCAGGAGTACCTGGCAGTGTGGACCTTCTTGCTTGGACAGACAAAAAAGGGGCATTGGATTAAAGGTTCAGCCATTAATAACTTTTACTGCTCATAAAAACATGGGAGAATGAGAGTGTTTGAAGTGATTTCTTCTTTGTTTAGGAAAGGTTATAAGAGGGACACACATCAAGCTTCTGACATAATTTCTGATTCGAAAATTATGCAAAAGGGAAGGGACAAATGAGGAAAGTTTAGGCAGTTTCACTTCAGCTCTAAACAAGCAAGAGGTAGTTCAGTGAGTGTTAATGTTTTTCACTTAATTACATGTATTTATAAATAATGCGCTGTGTTTGCAAGTGTACTTCTCAGCCTCAGCCTGTTTGACAATGAGGCTTGTGATATTTGGTGTAACTGTCTCCAAATTGTCACACAAGGAGAAATAGCTTTGATTAATGAGCAGCTCGGGGGGACTGGGGCTCATTACTGAGCAACTTCTCCAGAGCACTTAAGACTGGGCTGGCTGAGTAACCATGCCATGGAACTTGGGATATATTCTGAAGAGTAGCAGCATAGTGGGACAGTGGAACATATTTCAGCTGGTGGAATAGACCAAGCTCTCTGAAGTTGTGGGAATCTGAATTAGTATTAGAATTTCTCTTTCTTTCTTCTCCTCCTTCTGTAGACGTATATGGGGTGGTTTCCCAAATTTCATCACATGCTTAAAATTAATAAATGGATACTGTTCCCTTGATCTCCTTATTTCCTGATGTATTTATTCAAGATGCAGAATTGCCTGTGAGTGACCAGGGTTTTGTAAAGCCTCTTGAGCTCTCCCTTTTATTTATGCAAGCATCCCAGTGTGAGAAGTGATGGTGGGCTGAAGAAACTAACTTAGCCAGGTCTAGATGCTCCATTTGGGCTTGAATTCAGGAATCTAAACTCATCTCAACCTTTTGTGCCTTTCTTTGGATTAACTAACCTGCCCTTTTGTGTTATTGGCTGATTAATAATATAAAAAAGGGGTGAGGAATTCCTCAGTGATGCAAATCCAAGTGGGAATAATGAAGAGCAAAATCATAGCACATTTTGCACTTCATTGAAATATATTTACTTATGCTGGAGCAACAGTGTATAGTTTCTGTAAAACTTCCCTTAAAATAAATTAGAACTTGACAATAAGTGATCAAGCAGCGCTTTTCCAGGCCATTCTTTATGCTGTTACATCTGAATATCATGTCAAAGAAAAACATGAACATGGCTTACTTACCTTCAGTGAGACAACTATTGCTGGCCAGAGCTCTATGTACAAATCATGAATGGGATAGGACTGCTGAGGAACGCATCTTGAGCTGTTTCATTTTCCAGCATCAGTCTCATTACATGGTTATGACAATGGGAAGATGACAGTAGCTCACGTCCCCAGCAGCAGACACAGAACTCAATGTAACAACTCACTTTAAAAGTTTTTTGACCAATCACACAAAGCAAAAGCAGACTGACAGTACTTCTATCCAACCACTCTAAGCACACCTACCTTTGGTTAAAACAATGCTTGCTTCTTTCGAATGAAAGACCTGCTTGTAAGCTTTAAGACACAATGCACAGAGCTCCATTATTAAGTTAGAACTCCCTAATACCTCGCTAGATATACTTTTCTATAGCTTAGGGACTTATTCTAGCCAAATGTTAATACACAGACCACTGTTCTATTTGTCCTTACTTTCTACATCTTATATAACTTTACTGATGAAAAAATCTTATGGCTACTGCTTAGCTCTAATTGCAATTCTGCTCTCTCTGAGGCCTGCTTTTTTCAGCTTTCCCAAGCCCCTCTGATTTTAAGGATTCCCACAAAAATACATCAAAAAAGTTTAGAGAACAAATTGAAACACTGCTTTTTAATTGCATAAAAAAATCAATTCAGCTCTAATTGATCAGGAGCTTGAGAGCCTTGTTTGAAACTAACCCACTGATGCACCCAAAGAACTCTAATAAATCGGTTATATTAATTAGCTGGGACGATTTACCATTTTCTTTTGATTTTGATGTCAAACTTGAGGCCATTTCTATTGAAGGATGTCTAGAGAAGGAGGGATGTTGCTACTCTTTGTCGTGGAAGGTGCAAATTCATTTCACCATTTGAATAAAACAGCTTTTCAAACTTAATGGTGAACACCAAATGTATGAGAAGGGGCAGGGATAGATGAACATAGTATATGGAGAGGATAAATGTAATAAACACCAAATTAGGAATTATAATAAAGCTGAATATCATGGTTCAGCATATTGTGACTTATCTTAAAGGGGAGTAAAAGTTTTACAAATTTGAAATTTCAAAGCATTGCTAGAAATTGAAGACAAACATCACGTGAGCTTCCACTTATATAAGTGAGAGCACTCAGATTTGTGATAGATAAATAATTTCTTAACTGAGCTTGGAAGTGTGGGATGATCTTTGAATATTTCAAGGCAAATGTAAAAATTAAATGGAAAGTTCCATGGGAACAGGTATCCTCATTCACAAAATCTGTGGGAAGACTTTATCACCATCCCCATTCAACATTTTGTGTGAGAGAGCATGGGGGGTGTGGGGAGGGTCTGTTGGCACTATCTACAACACTCATTATTTTATATCAGGGGTTTATTTTTGGATGCAATGTGACTGCCTCCATTTTCTACTGTTTAACTTTCCTAGAGACTGAGTTCAAGACTGGATTTATGTTGGGCACCAGCTGTAAATTGGCTGGTTTCTCCTGGGCTGGGTCTAATCCAGCTAGCTCTGGACCCCTGGCTGCTTGCAGCCTTTACAAAGTCAAAAACAAAAGACTGGAGGCACTCTCCTATTTGGGGCCAAAGTCCTGTTTTATTCCTTGATAGGAGTCACCTCGGGATCCAGGCGAAGTCCCAGGGGGAAAAGAGAGGGAATGGCTGATTGCAGAAGACTTTTAAACCCGGGGGAAGGAGGGGTGGAGGAACAGGACCACAGCCAGGGGGATACAGGTGAGGAGAGGGCGAGGGAAGGAGTAAACCTGGGACAAACCACCACCATGGGGCTTTGGGGACAGAGGGGAAATGGGCCAGACCGTGTATACCAAATTACCAAAACACCCAGTGCAAAAACAACAACTAAATAAACTATTTAGTGCGATACAACAGATTTACTTTTTTGATGTTCACTTTTGATGTTCACTTTTGATGCCAAGTACGTTTTTTATCATTTGTACAAATACCAAAGCCTGGAACTCCAACCTCTGGGTTGATGCTCATTTGCATTGAGTAATTAGCTGCAAAATGTGAACTGAAGGAGAAGTAAAAAAAAGTAAAAATAAGACACATGCTGTCACCTAGAAAACAGATGTAGGTGTGATTTACCTTTGAATTTTAATTATGGTTAAAAGAATCCCAGAGTTTTCCAAATGCAGATAATTTTTTTCTTGGAGAATGGAATAAATTGAAATAAATAGACATGTGAGAAAAAGCAAATGAGAAAGAAATGAAACTGAAAGAAAGAGAGACACCCAAAGAAATGACACGGAAAACAAAGAAAAATATCTCCTAAGAGCAAGGAAAGTGATTTGGAATGTTTTTATATTGATCTTGATGAAGTTTTTAAATTTGTGAGCATTGTTACAGCAGTGAAGATTTTCAAAATGACCCAAAGCTCTTGGCAAAGAAGCAGAAGCTTGGGCCATCACTCATTTTCAACATCAGACAGACAGTAAGCTGAATTTGAGTTCCCTAAGTCATATGTTTCTTTCCTTTGCATTTTATTATGAGCTTTAACATTTTAACTTTCAGTTTACTTCTATAATCTGGAAAATGGTTTTGGTTAGTGCTTTATTAGATTGAGATAAAATGGCTTTTGGTGCACGCCAAAGAAAATGTTCAGTGTGGTGAAGGTGTCTCATTAACAACATAAATAAGGAGATTAAAGTTTACATCATAAATGCAGGTCACAAGGCTGATGAGGTGCCATCTTCTCAGCTTGATTCTTCTCTCCATTTTAATAAAGCTATTCCCAGAGAGGAAGGAAGGAAGGCCCCAGAACCATTCAACAAATAGTTTAACATTTCAAGCTGTTAATGGGCCAATTCATTCCAGCTTGCTTCTCTTAGAAGAACAAGCCCTATTAATGTTAATTTTTAATATTAATCATTACTATTAGTAATTTTCTTTCCCCATTTAAAATCTCATACTGTCACAGTATGGCAATATAGTGCTTAGGTATATTTTTGTATAAAAGCATTCCATTATTTTCTTTGGTGTATAAATCTAATAAAATCTAGACATTGTACTTCTGTTTAAGAGCTCAGATTCAGGGTACTGGTTAACTCAAGGCATGAATCTAGATAGCAACAAGATAATTACTTGTTAATTGGTATGTGATTACATTTATGTTGGCCTGTCACAACTATAAAAGAGACCCTAATTGCATGTCTAAAGAATGGTGATACTCCATCATAGTACCTCCTGCTTAACTGAATGGAACATAAAACTATTTAATTACTTTCAATATGATCCTCAGATTCTGGACATGAAAATTTTTTTGGCATGGCAGTTTCGGAAGAAACTGTTCCATTCAAAACTAGCTTTGAAGAAATACCTTGTGGTGTAATGAGAGTCTGGAATTAAGCTCCTAAATGCAGGATATTTCTGAACTCTTCATTGTATACAATCAGACTATTAAGGGTAATATCTTTTACATCATGATAGCAATTTATCATTGAACATTTCAACTTACCATGTTTTAAGCTACACTACCAGTAAATTTCAGAGTCCAAAAGTGGTGCTTTGTAGCCCCAGGGAATGCACTCAGGTTCCCCTAAAGCCAGCCAGTAGCACCCTGAGGAGGCTGCAAGGTGTGCACGGCTCCATGTGTGCCCTGAGCACAAAGAGGCAACTTGGAAAGGCAAATAATCCTCTAAAGAGGCTTTTTCATCTCCAAAATCTAACCTTCATAGCTGCTTCCATCTCTGGACTGAAGACTAATGGACTTTTGAATTCCAAACATTCCAAGGCATTTCCTGTTCTGCAAAAAACTGGGCACAGTGATGTGGAGAGCTTCTAAAGCTGCAGCTTAGACGTTGCAAACTCTCCTGAAGGCCCATGTGTGGAAATGATGGTTTTGTTTCCAGCACTGAACTGTGGGAGACATCCAAATGGCAATAGTAAAAAAAATAGTAATATTAAAAAATAAATTATAAAGTTGTGTCAGGGAAAGACCCATAGTATTTTTATATTCTTATGATACATAGAAATGTAGAAATAATTAGCTTGTCTTTCATGTTATTAAAGACTACATGCTACCGAACGTTGACTCCTTCTTCACTCTCCAGTGGTGGAGACCCCTTTCTTACATCCTGATTGGAAGGCAGGTGCTGCCATAGCAACGAGCTGACCCTCCCAAATGCCTTGACTATCCAGGCCATCCCATAATAACAAAACAATGCAAGGGGCAGGGGGGTGGGGTAAAACATAACTATAAACTTGTAAAACTTCTCTTAACATATCCATAATATTTGCCTTCTAATTGTGAGAGTCAACCATTGCATTACTCATCTATCACATATAGAAATAACAAAAATGCCTTTTCTTTTTCATTTGTTTCAAATAACACATTTGCAGCCCAGTAGCTGCTTCATGTACATTCTGTTTGGGAAAAGGCTTGCTTGGAGCAATACAGATTATGTTTGATTCATCTCAGTAACTGGGGAAGAAGAAAGGATTAGCAGCATATATCTCATTTTTACTTTATTCATTCGTTCATAAATCATATTTGCAATATAAATATCTGCCATAATAAGAGCTGGTGTTTATGCAAACTACAAATTCTTAGGAATTTTTAAATTGATTAAAACACAGTTTGTTTAAAATTCATTTAGTTAAACAGAGAAGGAATCCCATTGTGTTCTGGTTAAAAATATATTCAAAACATGATTTTCATTAATCTGGACCTGCTTCTGTTTAGATATGACATGTTATGAAATTTTTATAGGTAAGACTTGGTTAGCATCAGTTATTTTTCTCTGAGATAACAATAAGCAGTTGTTTTTCCCATCCCAATGTATTATAAACATACATGAAAATCTTCTTTAATTGGATTGAAGGAAGAATGATTTGATGAATATTGCTGCAAGATCTTGGACTGATAATCCTGTGCTCAAGAGGAGTCACAAGTTAACTGGGATTTTTGCTGCTCCACTATTCATAAAGGAGAATTTCTGTAAATTTTCCTTGTGGCCTCTGTGTGCTCCAGCTTCCTCTGTGTACAGTATAAAGGGGGCACTACAGAAGGGTACAGAATAACACCAAAGAACTTGATGTAAAGCAGCCTCTGGGGATTTCCAAAATCTGCACCTGACCACGAGTGGATTGAGTTCCAGTGAAGCATCACCTGGGACGCCAATCAGGTTGTTGCACTTATAAACTACCTGGCTGTCCTCTTGGGCACGTTACAGTCAGAAATCCTGAAATGAATTTGCCTACTTTCCCACTGGACTTCTTCTGCCTATTAACTTTGTCTTAATTTGTCTCTCCATGGCATCTCTGTTCACTCAAGGCTCTTCAGGCACTTTATCCTTTGTTACCTGTAAACAGGTAGAGAAACAGTTTTACTCTTCCAGCCACATCCAGAGAAACTGTTTCATGTTGCATGGTATTTGCAACATTTTAGGAATGTCTGACGTACAGTATCAGAAAATTGTCTTGATTTTTCATTCTTTTAATCCACTTTTAATTTCTATTAGAAAACATGTAATTCTGATGCATGGATCACAACCTTGGATGTAAATATCAATTAATAGCTTAAAATAGGTGTAGTGAAAAGCATATGAAATCTTAAGCATCACCATTAAGTCTTGTCTATAAAAATGTTGGAATTGCTGATCTGATGCTTAATTCAGACTTCTCTGTATCAAGGAACCTTTTTGAAATATTTGAACTTTTTTTTTTAGATCATAGCTTTAGGAAACATATTTCTCTCTCAACTGTTCTGACTCACCTCTTCACAATCTCTAATGGCTTCCCCTTGCCTGCCCTTGAGTTACAGACCATTTCTGAAATGCTGTATAACAGCACTTTCTTGCAGTGTTTTCAAAAAGGAAAAATTGGCTGTTTATGTCTCAAAGTCCTGAAAAAGAACGTTCTCTCTTAGCATTTTCATGAGGTAGAGGGCCAAAGTTGGTTTCTCATTCCATAATAGCAGATAGGAAGCAGGAAAAGTAATACAGAGAACTCTTTAATCAAGGGCCTTGATTTAGAAAGCACTAGTCTTTGCTTAGGGGACAAAATATTCTGACTTCCCACAGAAAGCAGAGTAGGCCAAGCACACTCAGCTGTATCCTCAAAATCCAAAATTTATTGGTGTTTAGACTAAGTATATATGAAAAAAAACCTAATCACCATATGGGAATCAAACCAGCAGTAGGGTGTAGGTGATCCATCTTGGTGACCTGCACTGATTTCTTACATGCGCAACAACAAGTAGCAGATTTGGTGTATTTTCACTGCTGATTGGAATGTCTTTGGTAACCAGATCTTTTCTCTGGGGAGAAAACCAATTGAATTAGTGCAAACTAAGTCACCTTTGATCGTCTCAGTGTAAGTTAACTCAGTGACCTATGTAAGCTATCACTATCAAGACATTTTCTGACTCAAATTTATACATTTTTACTGTCTTTGGCATCTGATCTTTTAAAATGTAGGCATTAGAAATTGCACTGTTGTAACAGTGATATTAGACAAAGCTACTTGCCCTTCCCAAATGATTTCATTTAAAAAGCCATGGATGTTGTTTTTTAATTTTGAGCCACAATAATATTAATCTGGGGAGTATCCAGTGAACGAGTTCTTTCTAGCTTTATCTTTTAGGTGTCATTTGTTGTAAAAGTTGAAAGCAATGCCATCTTTCTGAAAGATCCTCTTGGGAGGAATATTCAGAGAAAACACTCCTGAAGGTATCATTCCAAACATGTGCAAAAAGTCTGTTTTCCTATTGTTTCTTTTCCAGGTTTTTCCACTCTTTGCCATTGAAGGTTTAGGATTCCTACATTACCATTTTTTTTCCCACCTGTTGTCATCAAAAGGAATTTTTCACTTGGCTGGTGCTAAATTGCACTCTACAGTTCTGGTCTTACTGTACAAACTGTTTGCTCTGGATTAGTCTGGCCTCCCACTTTCAAATACAGAATAATTAAGGCTGGAAAAGCCCTCAAAGGTCACTGAGTCCCAGCTGTGCCCAATGCCCACCTTGTCCAGGCCTTCCTGGGACACCCCCAGGGATGGGCACTGCAAACCCCCCTGGGCAGCCCCTGCCAAGGCCTGAGCCCCCTTTCCATGGGGAAATTCCTGCTGTGCCCACCCTGGGCCTGCCCTGGCCCAGCCTGAGGCCGTTCCCTCTGCTCCTGTCCCTGTTCCCTGAGCACAGCCCGACCCCCCGGCTGTGCCCTCCTGGCAGGAGCTGTGCAGAGCCACAAGGGCCCCCTTTTCATTTTTCCTTTTCACTTGCACTTTAATGAACTTAATTTTTCATAGGCCTATATTATTACCTATTCGTTCATTTACAAGTAATGACCTGTAAAGGAATTATCTATTTCACTCTTCCTTTTGCCATCACAGTATTACCATAGTCTTTTTGTGGGGAAAACATTTCAGAATGAGACTTCCACTCATTTACTGTCTTTCATGTGTGTCAGTACTTGCATGTTTTTTCTTGTTTCCTCCCAATTAATTTTTTTTTCATTAGCAAGTCCTTGACTGAACCATTCAGAGAGGAGAGATGAAAGAGCATGTGAATAATAAGTGGTACACACTTACAGAGTGGGTACTGGCAGACTGTTCGCAGGTTTTTGTGTGCAGTGATGCTCAAGGCAATTCAACAGCACAGAAAACTGTCAGGTCCCCTCCTTCAACGCAGTTGTGGTGTCTAACACTGGCAGAGCAAAATATGCAGTATTTTTTCACTAATTACCCTTTCCTTCAGCCATAGCTCAGCTGTGTCTAGGGCCTGCATGTCTCAGATCCTTCTGAAAGAAGTTCTGAATCTGATTGGAGAGAGGCAAGCTAAGTTTTACTGAGTGAGCGTTAAAGTGATGAAAACAACCTGAGTTAGGAATAAAAGAGGGGAATGTAAAGAGGATGAGATAAACATTCCTTTAGTGCCTCTTAGTGATCCCCACAGACTTTGCAGAGGTTCTTGGAGCTGTGCAGGGAAGGAAATGCTGCTGTCTGGAAAGCTAAGTCACAAAGGCGATGGGAGTAGGGGCTGCGAGTGCAGCTGCAGCCAGGGTGTGCCGCAGAAAAAATCAGTGTCTCCAAGAGCCCAGCCTGCCAGGGCTGTTTCTATGGGCCTTATATATAGTTTCTGAATTCTTTTTTCACATGAAGATCCACTGAGAAAACAGAGATGAGAGAGTGAAACTATTAAAAGTGCATGAAATTAATAAAAGCTCCCCTCATGTGGCACTGGCAGATGCAGAGGGCTCTTGTGCCTTACATTAAGGGTTGAGACAGTGCCTCTAGGAAATTGTTCCTTTTACACGAGTCCAAGGGATTGAGCTGCCTCTTGGCTCATCCAAGACAGAGTGTGTCACTTTTGGGGGTCATTTCATCACCAAACAAATAAGCAGGATCCCATCAGCATTGTAGCCCTCTCTGTGAGGTGCTGCACAGAGAAGTTCTTTCCTTTCTATCTGTTTCTGGTAACTCCTGCGGTTTCTAAAGGAGAGAAGAGAGTTTTTGCAGTAAAAATCACAGATCTGAAGTACTTTGCTTTGCATTGTTGCATAAGGACTGGGATAGCTGTGGGATAACAATGAAGAGAGTGGTACCTGGAGTTGTTCTGCTTCCAGTTTATACAAGTATCTTCTTTCTTAGTGCCCTTGTAACAATGGAAATTCAGTACTTGTAAAATCTAATATGGTATTTTGAAGAAAATCTTGAAGTGCTTTCTCAAAGAAAGTTACAGCTGTGCCCAGTGTAAGCAGAAAAACCCCCTTCTTTAATGGGTAGTGAAAAACCTTGGTAATGAACCTCACCACAGACATTGCCTAAAACATGATATAACTTCACATTACTTCACAAGTAAATATTTAAAAATAAGATAAAAATATTAGAAATATTGTTTGGTTATCCATACCCTTGGAAAAAGGTTCTTAATGTTTGATTTGTTGTTTAATTGCTAACTCTATGATTCCTTGCTTTCAAAAGTATTACTGGTACTTGAACAGCAACACTGATCTACAACTTGAAGTTTAAGCTTCTATTAAATATTTGACGTGCATCCGAAATAGCCAGAGGTAGTGCTTAGGCATTCATTTTCCAAAATGTACCTTTAAGACACAGTTTAGTAAATTCAAAGTGGAACAGTGATCATAAAAGCTGCATTCTACTCTGAGTGTGCAGTTGGATATTTTACAGCTGAAGTTGTTACTTCTTTAAGACTTGATGTTTGTCATTGCATAAGGGAGAAAATAAACCTCCAAAACCAAAAAAGAACCAAAAAAACTCCCAACAAACAAAAACCCAAGAAAACTAACCAAAAAAACCCACCATGAAAACCCACAAAAACCCCAAAAACCAAGCAAAAAGCCAAACCCAAAAACATACAAATTAATTAATCTAAACTCATTTTAAAATTATAACTATAATAATTTTTTTTATATAGGACAGCACCTGTGAGTTTAAAAATTATTGGTGCTATATCTAAAAAATCTTTAAATGTACAATCAAACAGAATAAATAAAAAAATAATTTTGAGTTAGTTTAATACTAACTATTTTTATTTTAGTATAGAAATTTCCTACTGCAATCCTAAATGAGTATTGGTACATGGAAATACACCCTTATAAAGTACCTTATGAAGTTTTATTTACAGTCTGTTGGAGAAATATGGATTTTAACAAGTACTCTGGACTTGGGTTTTATAATCTAGAGCAAATTTCTTCCCCCCAACTCCTCAGATGAGAGTCCAGATGCCAAACTTCTGCCATAAATCTTTTTTATACCATTGTAAAAGCTTTGTAGACCAAGAGAGCTTTTCCTCACATCACTATATTTTCCTTGGGGGAGAGAGGGGAAAACTTTTTCCATTCTTATTTTGTCAGACTCAAACACACAATGATGGCAAATAAAAAGTTGGAGTGATTGAGTATAAACAGTAATAAATACCAGGGTGTTTTTTGTGACTTTCTATAATTTCTGCACTATCAGTGTGCTAAAAATGGTTTATTTCAAGATCAACTTGCATTTAAAACTTCCCAGTTTTATTATGCTGCAGTGGTCACAGATGTGTCAACACAGGGAAGTAATCTGGTATTTGTAAATCCAGCTGTTCTGGTTTGTAAATTATATAAAAAGTCAACTAAAAATTCTTTATTGTAGCACATACCATACATAATATCCCTGTTTTTAAATAATCATAACCACTTCCAGTTTTTACTAAACAAATAGGAACAGGCTTGAAGTTTATTTATGGAAGGTAATCTAATGCTAATCTGCTTTGCTTTGGTTTTATGACAACTTTGGACACTTTGGGGTATCTTCCTCTTGCAGGTAAACAAATTTCTTACCTGGTCCTTGTCAGGGAGCTGCTGGTGTTGCCTGGATACAGCTGGAGCTGTTTGGATGGAGCTGTGCTGCTGTCAGCTGGGCCAGGGTGTTACATTGATTTATAAATGCATTATCTGGCACAGCAGTCCAGCCTTTTACATTAGCGAAGCACAGGAGCCAATGGAGGGTTATTTATTCAGCTTTTCATGAGATATTTTGGCTTCCCAATGACTTCCATGAAAGCTGAGTGCTAACTGTGTTTGTTTACCTTTTAATATTATTGTCCTAGGGGGCATCTTTATCCACATCATTCACTAATTCAAGTTCCGCACGTTAAAAATGCCAAAGGAATGGTCAAATCAGATGAGACATGTTGGTGTTTTGTAGATACCATTTGTGCAACTCTTCTATAAGATTTCCTAGCTCTTTCCATGTAAACACAGCAGATTTTCAGTTTTTCATGACAACACCCTGAGTGTTTTGGACTTTCTGTGCACATTACTATAACAACCTAAATCAGAGTGACTCCGACTGCCTCCATATACTATTTTGATATCTGTGTGATAGGGGAAAATGAAAACTTTAAATTAGTTAATTTCACTTCTAAAAAATACACCTGTGAGATGTTCCACCATTCAACTGCTGCACTTCAATAAAAAAATAACTGAGAGTGTCACTGTCAGAAGCATCAATGAATGGCCATGCCTGGGTGAATGCCTAGTGAAGGAGATGTTATCACATAAGGTGAACATGATGCAGGACTCTGAGAAATAAGTCAGAGGTCCCAGTGGCAGGCACAGCAAACATTACAGTAGACATATGAGCTGCATTATTTAGTTTTTAGCAGGATGTAATTAACTCATGAAAGCCACCATCGAAAAGAATTTGTGGGGCTGAGAAGCAGATTTTTATAGATCAGTGTTTGGTGATTTGTTCTCTGAAGCATCTGGTGTTCATCACTGTTTGAGGCAGGATTCTAGTGATGCTTCATTCTGCCTTACAATAGCCTGAGCATTATTAATAATTTATCATCGAATTCCTGAACAGAGCTCACATTGCAAACCCTGCATTATTTACAGGGCTGCAGCAGGGGCTGACGCTGGGGACAAGGTGTTGAAGCAGATTTGCAGGTGTCACATGGTCATTCATTACTAGGAATCAGTCAAAGCACCTCTAAGCTGTCTGTTAAAGTAAGAGGTGGTGTGAGGTCTCTGCCTACCCAGCACCAGGTGAGCAACTGGTGAACTGGGATTGGCATTTTGCTGGTTTGTACTACAGAATTGAGATCCTGCAACCAAAACTATCATTTTACTGTGAGTTTTTCCAGAGTTAACGAAACTTCTTCATTAATTCTACAAGGGAATGTGGTCTCATAGGGGCAATCCCTGTTAACAAGTGCTGGGACTTTTTACTCTGAAAGGGTGGTCAAGCACTGGAATGGACTCCTTGGGGAAGTGGTGGAGTCACCATCCCTGGAAGTCTTCAAAGAATGAGCAGATGTGTCATTTCATGATATGGTTTAGTACTCATGGGAGTGATGGATCAAAGGCTGAACTTGATGAGTTTGGAGAACTTTTCCAACCTGAATAATTCAGTGGTTCTGTGACTTTAGTGTTTACTGGTACTTCTAGAAGAGGCAGCAGGGTGTTTGGAATCTTTCTTAAAAATAAAATATTATTCATAATGAGAGTGAATGCCAGCAAGGTGAACAAAATTTCAGCCAAGCAGCCTTGCTCCTGGAATCTAGTGAGTGGTTACTGGAAAAGAGAGAGGTTGTCAATGCCACTTATTTTATTGGACAGTAGTGACAGCTACTATTTATCAAATGCAGGCATATTTCCAGACACAGTGTCTAACAATGCATTGCACATTTAGAAAACAGAGATTGTTTGTTTGTTCTCATATTGGGCTGGGGTTTATTTATTCACTGTAGCTGCCCAGAAAAGATCAGGCCTGTTCTGTGCAAAGCAAGAAAGTTTGATAAAAATGAGTATTGTGCATGGGTATTTATTTTAGAATATCATACAACATTTTGCACCAAATTCTACACTAAAATCTCTCTTAAAACCAAACTGCACTTCAAATCTTTGTAGACATCTGCAGGTGATTTGAGGTAGGGGCTGTATTTGTGTTCTATGTGTTCAATTCATGCCACAGTGGGGCCCACAGCTTCCAGCCCAATCATCTAGGTGCTGTCGTAATGTATAAGTAATAATGATGATAATAAAATTAACATCTCTAGTTAACTATGACAAGATGAGTGGGGTTTTTTTTCACCTCCAGCTGGTGGGAAATTGCAGCACATATTTTTTCCCAGACGTAGTCTGGTACTTAGGCTTTCCATTATGTAGAGAATATCTCTGCATTTTCTTGCTCACTTTCCCTGTTCATCTGCTTCAGTGACCTTACTGATATGGAAGCTTGTAAAGTGGTGAGCTGGCAGTGACAGACACAGGAGGTGAGACACATGGATTGGCTTTAATGAGCGATGTCTATATGCTCACATTAGCATCAGTGTTCATTCCAGACTTACACAAACAGGTATCAAGGTTGAGCTTGCCGCTGGCATTGGAGTTGCTCGCATGGCTCTACTTTTTTATGGCTGTATCACCATGGAAATATTGAACAATTTTTGTATTTTTGTTTTTAATTCTGGATCTTGGATTGAAGCAAAGTACAAAATCTCTAAATTTCTTTCTATGATGGAAATGTCTGATCTGACTCCTCATGACATGCTGCTGCAGCATAACTGCACCGAGTGCTCTGGCTTTGCTGTTCCTGGAGCTGAGAGTCTTTTTTATCACTGACAAGGTAACTTCTGACTGCCACTGCTGCTGTGTGTCCATTTAAAAAGACAGGTATCTCTGCTTGCAAAATTAGAACTTAAATCTTTGACATTTCAGGAGCTGCTGTATAGAGAAACACAAGGAGCGTGTTTTTAGCTTGCAGACAAGCAGCCATGAGCTCTATAAAAACAGTTTCACAAAGGGGCAAATTGGATCTCCTGAGAGCTGAAGATGGGCTGTTACAAACAGACAAGAGCAACAATTTGTGAGTGAAACAATGAAAGACATAGAACAAGTGTAAAATCATTGTTTCTGTTAAATAGACCAGATTCTAAAAATTGGCAATAAATGGGCTCAGCTAAGGGACATGTCATGGGAGCCACCAGTGCAGGTATATTTTGGAGAACACCTTTTTTCATCCCTTTGTATCAGTATCTATGGATTCTTGTGACATGATGTCCCAGACTTAGGGAGAAAAAAAGAAAACTTCAAGATCTTTTGAAATTACACTGCCCCATTTTATTGGTTGATTTCTAGCTAATGTAATACAAGAAATTCTAAATAATCTTCTGTCCTGGGTTGCGAGATCTGGGTGGGATTGTGTATTCTATTATCAACTGTTAGAGGTGGGACAGTTATCTTCTGTTAATTGGGCAGTTTTTCTTTATTTCTTCCACAACCAATTCAACCTCCAGAGAAATACCTTCTGTCAACAGACCACTGAATCTCACACCTGTCACTCCAAAAAGACTGCAGCCACCATTCAATCAGACTGCTACCAACCAACACCCTGAGACACAGGGTGTCAAGTCATATTTTGACTCTGTCAGTGGTGGTTTTTTTTTTTTTGGTACTGTTACTTTATTTTTCTGTAGGTTTTTTTTTTTAGTTTTTCTTTTTTTTTTTAGTTTTCCTAATAAAGAACTGTTATTCCTATTCCCTTATCTTTGACTGAAAACCTCTTAATTTCAAAATTATAATAATTCGGAAAGGAGAGGTTTACACTTTCCATTTCAGGGAAGGCTCCTGCCTTCCTTAGCAGACATCTATCTTTTCAAACCAAAACAGATTTTGGTGCCCAACATCAGTCACAAAGGAATACCAATTCTTAAATAACCTAATTTTTGTGTGCTAGTTGCGAGGTGTCACCATGTGGTCTAGCTTACCTTGGTTTGGGTGGCATGTGGTAGCTATATTTCTCCCATTTACAAGCCCTTATCTACACATAAGTCCTATAACTAATGCTACTGGAGCTGTTATCTAGTTTGCTTTGTAAGTTAATAAGGTGAAGAATTCATAGATCTCCAACTTCCTCTAGAAAGCAGACACATAAATTCAAAGCTATCACACACTAACTATATGTTTTTGGGCTTACTTTAATAATAGTACTTACTGTGAAGAAGTGACACCAGGAGTAATTTTCTCCCAACCCTTCAACCAGCTCTTTAAGTCTGCCCCACCAGTTTTCAAAAAGTTCAAACCTTCTCTAAATGCTAATAATAACATACAGTAGCTACTGTTACTAATATACTAATTACTGTTATATTTAGCATTCAGAGATAAAAGAAGATTGACTTGGAAAACCACCCTAATATCTACCCCAAAAACCAAAAAATACTACCCCAAAACCTAACACAGCCACAGAAATTAGAGATACTGCTATATTACCTGACACTACCCCACAACCCACATCAAAAATGAACCACCCAAATCAGGCAGAGGTTCCAGTAAAAGAGATGTGTGAATTGAGCCAGATACTAAGAGTACATTTCCCCAGCTAGTGAGAAACCTTCTCTGCACCTCAAAGAAGCAAAGTCTAATAGTGCAACAGTAAAACCCACATGTTACTACCATCCAACTTCTAACTAAACCACAAAAACAGTCACAACTAGCAGCAGTTGCCCCTGTGGAAACAAGGATGTTTAAGAGGATATCAGAGCACCCAGGTAAGAAAGAAGGCCCCCATAACCTGCAGGGGAGCCAACAGTTGAGATCATCACTGAGTCCCTGACGTATAAAAGTCTCCATAATCTGCACAAAGACATTGTATGACAGGGTGTGAGGCTTATGCAACCTGATTACTCCAGGTCTGAGATCTTATGAGTACAAGTGCACAACTAGATGGTAGTGCATCAAGAAATCTGAGATCCTTAACCCAAGATTCAAGTACAAATCAAGTATTTGTAAGGAGCCAGAGTCCTTTCCTTCTAGGAATGGATTTTAATGAATATCAGAGAGAAGTTTGTCCATAGAGAGAGAATACAGAATGTGCTGGAAGATCCTTAAAGAAGAGATCCAACAACTGAGAGAAGTGACTGTATTAAGAGTACTCTTTAAGAGAGTTGAACAACATAATAATGACCCCAACAAGGTCAGGTGCACAGAGCAAATGTTGTAAAGTCTAGCAAATCTAAGACCATCTCAATATACCACCTTCATTGCAACAATTAATGCCATTAACAACTGAGAAACAGTAAGTTCTGTCAGCAGCAAGCTTAGAAATTATGAGAGTATGATCAACCTGATACAAGCTCATGTCTCTACCATAATAAAAGAACTTAAAGAAGAGTTCAAAGAGGAGATGAGGGAGATGAGGGAGGAGGTAAAGAAGATCAATACAGCACCCGTACAACTCACAGACCCCAAAGTCAGAGCCCAATGTGCCCCAACTAGAGAGAGAGGGTACACCCCACAAACTGACCTATATTTCTTCCTACATGGCCATAGAGAAGACATAAGAAACTGAGATAAAAAACCTACTTCTATCCTAGCAACATGAATGCATCAACTCAAATAAAGAAACACTAACCAAGAGAGTTCCACTAAAGTAAAAGTAACCTCAACCTCCCATTACCAAGCTGCCAGGTATGATCTGTCAGATCCTCTTAAAAAAACCTTTTAATATATAGGACCAAAAAAGAAATAACAACCAGGACCGGAGGGGCCCTGCCTCTAGCCAAGAAGAGGCACGAGAAAACCAGATCTTTTAGACAGTGTAGATCCAATAGCCTAGCACATCAGAGCCACAAAAATATAACGCCTTAGTTAATATTGTGCAGTGCACAGTGCACAGTGTACCCTAATACCATCAAGACACGTAGAAGCAGAACCTGTTTCCATTGCTGGGGTGAGGGGGAGATGGCAGCAATTAATCCTGTTAGAAATCAAACTGAACATGACTGAGAAAGAGTAGCAGAAACATCCTATTGTGACCGGCCCAGAGGCTCTGTGTATTCTAAATATAAACTTCCTCCAGAACAGCTATTACAAAGACCCAAAAAGACTCAAGTGAGCTTTTAGAATAACTACTGTAAAAGCAGAGAACATTTAAGCAGTTGAACACCTTGCCTAAACTATCAGAAAACCCATCTGCAGTAGGACTCCTGAAAGTAGAAGAGCAACAAGTACCAATTGCCACCTTGACAGTGCACCACCGGCAGTATCAGACAAATCAAGATACATGATCCCCCTAGACAAAATAATCCTTGAACTGAACAACCAAAGAGTAATCAACAAAACCCACTCGCCCTCCAATGGTCCCATTTGACCTGTGCACAAGTCTGACAGAAAATGGAGATTGACTATGGACTATTGTGGCTTAAATGAAGTGACTCCACCCCTGAGCGCTGCTGTGCCAGACATGCTGGAACTCCAGTACGAGCTGGAGTCCAAGGCAGCAAGGTGGTACACCACTGTTGACATTGCTAACACATTTTTCTTCAGTCCTCTAGCAACAAAATACATGCCTCAGTTTGCTTTCACCTAGAGGGGCGTGTAGTACATCTAGAACCGACAGCCCCAGAGGTAGAAACATAGCCTCACCATCTGCCATGGACTGATCCAAGCTACACTGAAAAAGAATAGAACTCCAGAGCATCTACAGTATATCAATTACATCACTGTGTGGAGAAACATGACAATAGAAAAAATTCGAGAAAATTTTTGAGAATTTGAGAAAAGAGAGAAGATTATCAAAATTCTGGTAGAAGCTGGCTTTGCCATCAAGAACAGCAAAGTCAAGGGACATTCCCAAGAAATCCAGTTCCTGAGAGTAAAGTAGCAAGACAGACAGCATCAGATTCCCATTGAAGTCATCAACAACATCACAATGTCTCCACCGACAAACAAAAAAAAAAAAAAAACCACAAGCTTTCCTAAGCATCATAAGTTTTAAAATAATACACATTTCTGAGTACAGCCAGATTGCAAGCCCTCTCTACCTAGTTATCAACAAAAAAATCAATTTTCACTGGGCCCCTGAACAGCAACAAGCCTTCACCCAAATCAAGCAAGAAATTGCTCATACAGTAGCCCTTAGCCCAGTCAAGATGGACCAGAAGTGAAAAATGTGCTCTACAAAAACAATAGCTTATCCTGAAGCCTTTAACAGAAGGTGTCTGGGTAGACACAAAACTGACCACTGAAATTCTAGAGCTGAAGTTACAGAAGAGTCTGAAGCCAACTACACTCCTACAATGAAAAAAATCTTAGTCTCCTATACAAAAGTTCAAGCTGCCTCAGAAGTGACTGGCACAGAAACACAACTCCTCCTAATACCCTGACTACTGTTGCTGGGGTGGATGTTTAAAGGAAAGGTTCCCTCTACCCACCATTCCACCAACACCACATAGAACAAATAGATTGTCCTCATCACACAGCGTGCAGTGTGCCTATATTAGAAATCTGAATCACCCTAAAATTTTAGAGATAATTACAAACTGGCCAGAAAAGTGAAAGCTCTACTCTCCCTAATGAAGAAGAACAAAAACAAGTAACAAAAGCTGAAAAAGCTCCACCATACAACCAAATGCAAACAGAAGAAACACACTATGCTCTTTTCACTGTTCCTGTCGCATAGTAAAGATAAACCAGGAGTAAAAAGCAGCCATATGGAGCGCCACACAACAAGTTACACAATCTACCAAAGGAGAAAGTAGATCAAGCCAACTTACTGAACTCAAAGCTGTTCAGTTAGTCCTAGACATTACTAAAAGTAAAAAGTAGCCAAAGTTATACCTTTATACTAATTTGTAAATAGTAGCCAATGCTCTGTGGGGCTGGCTAGAAAAGTAGAAAAAACCAACTAACAGCATAGAAGAAAACCAATCTAAGCTGCTGATAAGTAGAAAGACATTGCCACTCAGGTAGAGAAAGTACCTGTAAAAGTCCATCATGTAGATGCCCATATCCACAAGAATCAATAAAGAACACTGAAACAACGAGCAAGTAAATCAAGCAAAAAAAATTAAAATGTCAAAAATAGACTTAAGTTGGCAACATAATAATGAATTGTTCGTAACTCAATGAGCCCATAATACCTCAAATCACGAAAACAAAAATGCTACCTATAACTAAATGTTGGGAATTTGGTTGGCTAAAGACTGGAAAAGTACAAAGCCGTGGCTAATTCCAAGTCTTGCACCTGCAAAGATAGTGTGTCCTTGGGCCTAGCTGTAGTATAATAACAAACAGTGAAAGAGACATGAGAAAAGAGAGATGTAACCCCTAAGGAATGAGGAAGAGTTCATGATATAGTTTAACCAATAGATTGCTTAGCTTACAGAATATTCATAAGCTTATTATTTGCGGTATAAGTGTTTGATACTTTCTTCAATAAACTGGACCTGTTGGACCTGTGATGAACCACCTGGTGTCCTGGTCCCCTTCCTACGACAACTAAACATGAGACTGAGAAGTAGATCTAACCATGGACAACATTTCTGAAGTTATGGATAACTGTAAAACATGTACTGAAATCAAGCAAACCAAAGGAATAAAGCCCTTATAGTATAGTAGGCAGTAGTCCAAATATAAATATGGGGAAGCCTAATAGATTAACTACATCACACTACACACTACCTCAGACACACCAAGGGAAGCACCATATACTGATTAGAGTTAAAACCACCATTAGATAAAGACTGTGCCTCATGTTACTGCCCAAAACACCCTCTTAAATCCCGTGAAGAGATTGCACCCCTAAGAGACTTGAGTCAAACAAGACCCATTTCAAAAACATCCTTATAAACACCTGAGGGGAAAAAAAATAGTGTTGAATACATATATCCCTTATCATACAACACCTGCCAAGAAAGTTAAACAGTACAACAAACTACATAAGACTACCCTAAAAACACTAAACAAGAAAACCTTCAAAAAGTGAGAAATGAACTTAACAAAAATCACCTAAATATTTGACACCTGAAAGTCCATCAATCAAACTAGTCCTACCCAATCTGAACCCTTACACACAGTAGATAGAGATAAAATCCCTGTGGTACATATGAAAAGTATTTTAAGGAAGATTGTTTAGATTAGTCCCACCTCAAGCAAAGATAAACCTATCCATGGGATTGTTTTTGCTCGAAGACCTAGTTACACTTGGTGGGTAATACAGAAATATTTGTGTACCATTTGCGTACCACATACCAGGGAAATCTAGCCTTAAATGAAAACTGTGTGTAAAGTTTAATTGTGTAGAGCTAATTGATTTGGGTATGATGCAGATAGTAATAGAATAAGGGGTGAATGATGTCCTAGGCTGCAAGATGTGGGTACAGGTGTGTATTCTATTATCAACTGTTAGAGGTAAAGCAGTTATTTTCTGTTAATTGGGCAGTTTATCTCTTCCACAAACAATCCAACCTCTGGAGAAATATCCTCTGTTAATGGACCACTGAGTCTCACTGATAAAATTACATCATCCCATTGTGAGATGCTCTACCCAGGGAGAGGAGCCAAGCATTCCTATCTAGATATAAACTGAGATTTAGAACACCACAGTCAGCCTTTTCCACTAGATTCCCAGAGGAGCAGCCCTTTCTCCACTAAATTCCAAAAAGAACATCTTTCTTCTCCACTAAATTCCCAGTAGAAGACCAAGCCCATCTACACCACCACTAGACCTTCATAAAAACCCCCTACACCCTTCTACAAAATCACTGCTTCAACAAAACCCCACCTGTCACTCCAAAAAGACTGAAACCACCATTTAATCAGAGTGCTACCAATGCCCTGACACACAGGGTGTCAAGTCATAATTTTGACTCTGTCAGTGGTTTGTTTGGTTTATTTTGTTTGTACTATTGCATTTGTTTTGGAGGTTTTTTTTAAAGTTTTCCTAATAAAGAACTGTTCATTCCTATTCCCATACATTTGCTTGAAAATATCTTAATTTCTAAATTATAATAATTTGGAGAGGAGAGGTTTACATTTTCCATTTCAAGGAAGGTTCCTGCCTTCTTTATGAGACACCTGTCTTTTCAAACCAAAACACCTTCACATTTTTATGTCCCACTAATTCTTTATAGGCCATTTTCTTCCTTTCTTTCAATCATCTATTTTCCAAGCTGAAGACGCTTCACAAAAATTATCTCTCCTTGCATGAAAGTCATGGTATACCTCTGATAGTTCTTGTCTTTTTTTTGGGTCATTTCTACTTCAACTGTATGCCTTTTTTCAGGTGACATAAATATAATCCACATTTTTTAACGTAGAGTTCTGCAGCTCCAAAGGGAAAGAGAAGTTAGACATTTCCCTTCTGTGGTCAATCCTTTCTCCATGATTCTTAAAAAGGTGTTTTTGTTTGGGTTTTTAAAAATATTTGAAATAAACCAGGCCAGGAGACTTCTTCTCCTTTTTAATGCCTTTATTAAAAGTGATCAGCTCAGGATTGGGCAGCTCGGCAGGGCTGCAGTCCCCGTCACGTCTCCCACGGCGACTCAGGAGGAGGATATGCGCAGCTCTGTCCACCAGGGGCAGAGCCGGGGGATCCGGTCCTCGTGGGAGCCTTTAGGCCATGGTGGCTCCGTCAGGTCTTGTCCTCTCAGCCTCATCGGCCCACTCTCACCGCCAGGGACGACTCCCATGGTCAGGGCGAGAGGGACTCCGCATCTCTGCAGGCTCAGCAATCAGCTCCTCACATCTAGACATGACTTTAGTCTCTCAACTCTTATTTGGCTCGTTGTTTTTAGGGTTTTCTCGTTGCATTTGGAGTCAGGGTCCAAAAAGCATGCTGGTCCTGGAGTCACTTTGCATAACCCCCCTCACCCTCTCAGGTGTCTTCACTATGGTAGGAAAAGAGCACCTTAGCCTCGGGGAAGGGCCATTACCTCGCCCTAGCCAGGGCTTTTACTAATACAAAAGGGGCGATAAGCTACAATGACCCGTGATTACAATAACAAAGCACGCAGAACCCTGGCAGGGACGGAGATCCGGCTGCCTCTCTGTAACTCTTTCTCACAAAAAAAATGTTAACCGAATTTTTGTTCATAACAGTAGTGTTTATTGTTTATATTGTTTATTGTGTCCCCATCATCTGAAAATCCTGTCAGCTCACTCCTCCTTGCCAGGTCATTTCTGAACTTCCATGAAGATCTCCCGGTATTTTTCTTATCTCGAGACATCCGTTTGGTATGATTTTCTACTTATTAGGACCAAGCTGTTATTAAAAGTAAACCACTGGAATTCCATGGAAAGCGTCCTTGAGATGGTAATTCTAACTAAAACAGAGCAACTCCTGCAGACAGAAACTTTATAGAGTGTAGTATATGGTAGGGATAATTCATGCTATTAATGTATGGTATAAAATATTGTGAAATACAAAGGCATGTCTTTTGACTATCCCAGCCGGGAGCAGCTGTCTATTTAGATTCAACTAGTTCCTGGACACAAGTTAAGATAACGATCAATGCCTTAACTTAAGAATAGAAGCTTCCAGGGTGAAAATCACCGGTTTCTTGAGTTATCCGGAGCCACCCAAGAGCGATTATCGCCCTGCCGATTGCATCTCCCAAGATATTTAGGGGAGCCACCCTGATACATCTGAATACACAGCTTCCTGGAGCCGATTGTCACTGACTACACACCTGGACGTGGCTTTTGTCCAGCTCTGCACATGGAAAGAAACAGCGATGCATGTGAAGAGATACAAAAGAAATTCGGTCATCTTTGCCTCAGGCAAAATAAACTGTATAAAAACTCGCTGTGCAAAGCCGCGAGCATGAACGGGGGAGACTCCGACACTCGGGAGGTCAGATCCAGGTTCACCCGGCGCTGACCCCGGGCTCGACCCTGTATCTTTGGCTGTGGTGGTCTCGAAGACCGAACTTCGGTTTTGCAGAAAAATTAATAAATCTTTGCTAAATTTTCTTAATAAGTTTGGCTCACAATTTGATCATTTATAACATAGAAGGAAGGATTTTTATTAAATTGGTTGCATAGCAACGAGTAAAATAGTCCTCTAGTGGAAGTTATAGTTTACTACAGAGAGGAATGATTTCTTCAGAATTCTCAAAGTTTTCCCCTTATACAGAGTAGACATGCTACAAAAAACCCTAAAAATGGGAAACCAAGTAATAGCAAAAAAAAAAAAAAAAAGTGAAGAAAATAAGGTGGAAGTTAATTGTGCCAGAGTTACAGTATATTTTTGTACTAAAAACTCATAAAGAATGCAACATTTATCATTTGCAATGCCTGAAGCAAGTTGTGAGCAGAAGAAAACAATAATAGAGTTTACATCCATGAGTTTTCCAGACATCGAAATAATTTAAGAAGAAAATCTGTAAATTCTTCCTATTTATATCAGGTTGTTATTGTTATGAACAAAAATTCAGTTAATGTTTTTTTTGTAGGAGGGAGTTGCAGGGACTCCGTATGGTCGGTCTCTGCCAGGATACTGCGTGTTTTGTTATTGTAATCACGGGTCGTTGTAGCTTATCGCTCCTTTTGTATTAGTAAAAGCCCTGGCTAGGGCGAGGTAATGACCCTTCCCCGAGGCTGTGCTCTCTTACAGCATAGGGAAGACACCTGAGAGGGTGGGGGGGGTTATGCAAAGTGACTCCAAAGTCCAGAATGCTTTGTGGGACCCCGACTCGAGATGCAACGAGAAAACCCCAAAAACAACGAGCCAAATAAAAGTTGAGAGATTAAAGTGATGTCTGGACGTGAGGAGCCGAGTGCTGAGCCTGCAGAGATACTGAACACCTTCGGAGCCCCTCTCGCCCTGAGCAGAGAGTCGTCCGGACGCCGGGACCAGGGTAACCAGCGAGGCTCAGAGGCAACATCTGACGGGGACCTCACGCCCTAAAGCTCCCACGAGGACTGGATCCCCCGGCTCTGCCCCTAGTAGACAGAGCTGTGCATATCCTCCTCCTCTGAGTCGCCCTGGGAGACACGATGGGGACTGCAGCCCTGCCGAGCTGCCCAATCCTGAGCTGATCACTTTTAATAAAGGCATTATAAAGGAGAAGAAGTCTCCTGGCCCTGTTTATTTCAGTTATGTAGTATTTTTCAGGCCCAACATGTAGCTATGTAAATCAAAATGAAAACAAATGCAGAATTTAATAGTTTGAAGTATTGAAAGTCAGAAAAAAACCCCCAAAACTATTTTTAAGTAAGTTGCAAACTTCAATTCTCAAAAGACTACAATAAAATCAAAGGAATATAAGATCAGTCACTCAGTCCTGCATAAAATACAATTAAATCTACCCTACCAAAACTAATTTTTCCTTTCACCATCTTGAGGAAAAAAGAAACACGTTAATTTTCTTATCTCCCAGTATTTAAGGATCTTTTCTGCCTTTTAAAATAACAGTAATTGGAAAATGGTCAGCTTGAAATCAGAAATAAGTTTTAAAATATTTTGAATTGATACTATAAGTTGTTTTTTTTGTGGTTTTTTTTTTTTTCTGTTTTGAGATTTAATATCTTCAGGAGAAGTAAACCAATATCTAATAATCTCAGAACCATTTTAAGTGTAAGCCTCCTGTTTTCAGTAATACTTGGAGTTCCAAACAGGCTGCCTGGGCTGCTCTGTGGGTACCCACCGATTTTTATCAGCTTTATCAGAGTGGGTTTATTAAAACAACGTGTTAAGGCAGGACTAATGAGGAGTTTGGCTGCCAGTAATGTGGAGGCAGTAAATTCCAGCAGGGATAACAAGGAGCTGGGGACAATATTCTCCTCAGCAGCTTGTTTGTAGCCAGAACAGGACAGATGTCTGCAGCCCATTCACTTAGAAATTTCCCTCAGTCTTCAATAAATAGTTAATATATGATTGCCTTGCCTCTGGCCTCTCAGCTTGACCTAAGCATTCCCAAACTATCTGAGTTGCTTGCAAGCTTTTTGTTTCTTGGGTTTTTATTTCCAGCTCACTTACATCCTTCCTGGAACTCTGTGTGTGCAGGATCACCTCATTTCACAACTCTTAATGACTTGCAAAACCAGTGCTGCCCTCCTGCTGTGCCACCTGAGCCTCTACCTTTCTCCTACAGACATTCCAGACCAACAGCTCCCAGCACAGCTGGGAAGTTGGGAGCACCTGTCATTTGGGATTTTTAGATGGCATCGTGTGGGTTTACTTTTCCTGATTCCCACTTAGCTGAGAGGGGTTAATTTGTAAATAACAACAACAACAACAAAGTGAAAGCAAGAAGAAGTCACTGCCAGCTAAAAATATAAGGGAATTAGAGACCAAGCTGAGCTTGTGCATTGATCTGCAGATTGATTCCATGAGCAGCTCTGACTCCAGAGTCAGGTGTTCCTTATTGGGCTCTTTTCACATTATCATTTACACCATCCACTCCTCCTGGGACCGAGTTCATCGATATTGCAATACCTGAGGAGGTGGAGGTAGAAATGAGGAGTTCTCAGTCCAGATGACCTGCTCAGATGAGATCAGAGACCCTTCCAGCTTGGAACCTCAGGCTTGATCGTGAACTCTGTTACTTTATAAACAAATCTCAGAGATTTTCTCTTCCTTGTGGCATTGGAGTCCCTCGGTGGGCAAGGACAGATTGGATTTAAATCTACACAGGGATTTCACCCAATCATGTACCATCCTGGGCTGCAGACATCTCCCTGGTCAGGAGCTGGGCTGTGACTGGGATCAGAGCAATCAGCAGCTGAGACCTTGCAGTTTTGAACTCCCTATATAAGAAGGCTCTCAACAATAAAACAGGCTGCTGTCATATGGAGCTTTCAGGTGTGTGTTGTCCCTGTCTCTGACCCCTGACCCCATGGAATGGCTGTTAAACATAATACTTCCTTATTTAATTCATTGAAGCCTTGCAGAGTTTTGCTGAAATCTCAGCTCAGTTCACATAACTAATGCAAACACTGGTTGCAAAGACAGCTAATTATAGGAATTTTGTAGATTTGGGGTGGCTCTAACTTGATAAACTCTACTTGACTCAGCATAAAAATTGTCACACTGAATCTGATAAATAAAACAGGCAACACCATGGTGTGTAACCCCAAACATTTTCGCTATTCCATAAAAAATGGTTTCTCTATAGGGACTATTCCATTATAACCCCTCTGCAAGCAGCTTGAGACTGAAGTATGCGTCCATCAGTAGGAGTGTGTGAGTATTTTTCTAAGTCTGTTTATATTCACTAGTAGAATAATGCCACTCTAATATGCTGTAAAACTTGAACCTTGTAAATTTTAAAAATACTTTATAACATGTAAAATTACTCCATTTTGTCCTGAATCTACAATTAATTTCCTTGAAATCATAGTGGTTTAAACAACACAAGGCCTTTATGACTAAGATTACTGGTTTTACACATGATTATAAAAATAATAGAGATACAAGTCCAAGAAAAAGCAGATTACATAAGAACATTAGTTATATTCTGAACATCTTGTTCTAAATATGCTAACAACTGCTTCTGATTCTGTTTTACGTAAAATAAAGAGTTGAAACTTTCATGTCACCTCTGATGGGAAAGTTCTGACAGCCTAAAATTATGTGGTTATATTCTTTCAGGTAATATAGTATCATTAATATAATATAATGTAATGTAATGTAATATAATATAGTATAGTATAATATAAATATAATCCTCTGGTAACTGTAATGATTTTGATGCATCTTTTTTGAAGAAGAAATAACAATACCTGAATATGACTTGAATATTGGTGTTTAAATATTTTAAATATTTATTTTCTCGGGGACTAATAACTGAAAAACTATTTGGGTTATTTTCTCTGAAATCTTATAATTAATTTAGAATGCAGTGACACGTAAGAGTTGCAAGTGGTTTCCTTCAGATTGAATTATCCCATGTTCTAAAATTCTATCAGAGCAAGCTTCCTGTAGAAATAGGGGTCTAATGATACTGCTAATTAGTACAATGCATACCTTTACATTCTAGCTTTAACAACATTGCAGACTTAATTTCAAATAAAACTTCCCTGCCACTTTATGGTAGGGATAAAAAATTTCACATGAAGTTGGTGTTCAGTAGAGGGCTCAAGAACTTCACTTCTGATTGGGGTTGTAAATCTAAAGTCAGTTGTGATTCAAGTGGTTTGAGGCTTCCTTTACAAATCCCTAGTGCTGAGCAGGGTCACCTCAGAAGTCTGGCAAGGGCTTTGCACACATTGTCTGACAGAAATATCAGCACCTAAGGAAGCATCTAGTGCCTGAGGTCAGTGAGCACTGAGCAAACCTTGCATGAGCACACCCCTACGAGTTAGCTGGTTCTCCTTTTGCATTATTCACTGGTGTACTTGAAACAGCAGGAATCTGGATGTGAGAGAGATATGGAATTCCTGGTGAAACCTTCATGTCAAGGGATTCAGTATTAACTCTACATTTGAAATAATATAATTTACCAACAGGAAAATAATCTTAAAGAATTACAGAATCAGTAAAGTTGGAAAGGAACTCCAAAACCATGGAGTCCATACTGTGACTGATCCCCAACTTGTCACCCATCCCAGAACACTGCATGCCATGTCTGGCCTTCCTTGGACATCTCCAGAGCTGTGGACAAAGAAAGTTGTAGAACAAATGTAGGAAATTGTTCAAGTCGCAGTCATAGTAACAGGTTGTCCTGACTTCAGTATAACTGCCTTGGTATTGACATGTAATACCAACTGTATTTTTCCTTTTTTTTTTTATTTTCACTTCCTGTAATATTTTGGCTAAAACATTACAATGGCCTACAAAATGCATGGATAAAGCTAGGCTGTTGTTTTATTCCAGTAAATACACCCCTTGTGCTCTTTGGGGCATGCTGGTCTTAAAGAGCAACCTCACCTATGAGAAGGGAAGCAGTGAGCCAAGACTCTTAGCTGAGTTTTTTTTTCCATGTGTGCCCTAGATTTCTCAAGTCTTTGATGAAAATCACCGCTTCTCTCTGACTCAGCCTCAGTAATAAAATTGTGATTCTGGTATTTGTATTCTTTGGAGTGTTTGGAGAACTGCTGATGAAATGAACCATGAAGAGATGCACATTAGTGTCACCATTCTGTTCCTGTTGAGAAATATTCCCTGATGTTTGCATCCTCAGCTTCACACCCAAACTGAACACGCTGTTGAATGGCTCTGGTTTGGAGGTTTGGAGTTTTTGTTGTTTACGAGATATCTGCCATGCATCAGAGCATTTAATACCTTGCGGCAAACATCAGGAAAATTTCCCTCCCTGTCAGGGTGGGCAGGCCCTGGCACAGGGTGCCCAGAGCAGATGTATTTTCAAAATACATCTGGATTCTCCCTTTGGCTCTTCAAGTGAGAGAAGATTTGGTTGGGATTGCTCTGTCCTGTCTTCTGTAATCCAGGAATTTTGCTGTCTGCCTCATGCTTGGAACTGCTGACAGTCTAACCCTCTCCATTTATTTTATATCCTGTTTTGTTCAATTCTACTAAAATCTAAAATAATTGGGATAATCAATGCAGGACCAGAAACACCTCAGGTGTTCTATTAATATTAATTTGCTAGTTTATTTTAGTTCTACTGTTATGAACACTGAAAGAAACAGTGACAACATTGTACATAAACAGATATAAATGCAATGGCAGACATTTATTCGTTCAATTCATTTGTTTGATCATTTCTCTCAAGTACAGCCATCTTTAACGAATCAGAAAACAGAGCCTATAGTAGAAGAAAGAAAAAAAATGTCACTGGGCCCTAGAGAAAAAATCTGGAGGCCTTTAAACAAGTTTTCAATTTTCAGGTTCAATCTTATCTGGAAATGAAAATGAGAAAGTAAAGAGCCCTTGCAATAGCTGGAAAAAGGTGGATTTAATGAAATAAGTGGTAATGCCAGGCCTGTGTTACATGCAATTCTGACAAAAGTCCATGTTGTGGAGAGCCCAAGGCTGCAGCACAGCATGAATTTCAGGGTTTTTATATAAAGAATCCGTGTAGGTATCTAAGTTATCCAAGCCAGACAAGACAATAGAACTGATTCCTACCCCTTCAAAAAAGCTCTTTACATTCCACATGGTAGCTGGAAGGGGGCATAATTACATTTGCATGTATTTTAAGGCCTCTCTCTTTTACTGAGAACATTTGCTATGTATTTATATTTTCACGGAACATGAAGTCCCACCAATATTTCACAGAAGTGAAAGGACAGAACAAGAAAAGAAATGCCAGACATTCAAAGAACATTCTCTTTCCATAATAAATTTGCACTCCAACTATGTGCCCACATTCTTGCATGCAGCTACAACTTTATTTGACATCAGAAACTTCAGCTGCTGACTTTTCTTTGGAAATTTTACTGCTTGTGTGAAAAACTCAGAATGTCGAAAAGCCAAAATGGGCCTTCCCCATTAATGACTATGTTTCAGTGGACAAGAAAAAAATCTTCCAAATCCTTCAACATAATTGTTCAATTTTGTATTTATGGCTTTATTTCTATTTATATATATATACACCCCACCTGCAGAGCTGCCCCAGCCCTGGGCCCAGCACAGCCAGAACCTGGAGCTGCTCAGAGAGCCCAGAGGAGGCACCAGGATGAGCAGAGGGATGGAGCAGCTCTGCTGGGAGGAAAGGCTGGCACAGCTGCCATTGCTCACCTGCACAGGAGAAGCTTTGGCTGAGCTCAGGGTGGCCCTGCAGGGCCTGAAGGAGCTGCAGGAAAGATGGAGAGAGACAATTGCCAAGGGCTGGAGGGACAGGAGCCAGGGAATGGCTCCCAGTGCCAGAGGGCAGGGCTGGATGGGATCTTGGGAATGAGGAATTGTTCCTGGCAGGGTGGGCAGGCCCTGGCACAGGGTGCCCAGAGCAGCTGGGGCTGCCCCTGGATCCTTGGGCAGTGCCCAAGGCCAGGCTGGACACTGGGGCTGGAGCAGCCTGGGACAGTGGGAAGTGTCCCTGCCATGGCAGGGAGTGACATGAAATGATCTTTAAGGTCCTTTTCTGCCCAAACCTCTCTGCGATAACTCTTCATATACATTCTAGGTGGGCAAAGAACACTTCTGTTTCATTGAAGGTGAAAATGCATTTGAGATAAAAATTCCACAGCAGTTTAAGTTGGAAGGGAGCTCTGGAGATTGTTTGGTCCAAACCCTCATGCTTAGATCAGGGGCAGAGCATTGTTCAGGGCTGACTGCATCTTTTGCATCTGAATGCATCTTTAGAATCTTTCAAGATGGAGATTCCAAAGCTTCTCCTAGAAGCCAGTTCCAAGATTTGATCATCCCCATGAAAATAGTTTTAGTAAAATGGTTTTTCTTCATTTAGGTGGGACTTCCTTACTTTCTGTTGCATCCGTGGCTTTGGCATCACCAAGTACAGTCTGGCTCCATCCCAGCATCACTTGACGTTTTTACATCTTGATAACTATTTTCACACCTGAGCCTTCTCTTTCCTATGCTAAGGTCCTTCAGCCTGTTGCAGTGTGACCTACTTATCTTGACAGAAAGGAAATGAAAACACAAGGAGTAAATGTTAAACCATGACGTGGGCAGTTGCTTGGTCATCCTCCAGCTAGGCCTCACCTCCTGGCCCACGCCAAGAGCGGCTGCCCCCTCTGCGAGGCCCCTCGGGCTGGTCTGAGTGGCAGCAGAGCAGGGCTGCCCAACTCCCAGAGGCAGTAAAGCTGCTCTGTGCAGCTGCTGATAGGAACCCCGAGTCGAGGAAGCCAGAACAAAGGAGACGAGAGGGGCCACTTGTATAAGTTCTCAAGAGGATTTCACAGAAGGGACAAGTGACAAAGCTCCAACAGGCAAACAGCAGCTTAAGAACAAGGGAGGGTACTAGGGGAGGATAACAACAGCAGAACAGCAGGGGAGGAATATAGGGCAGGGATCAGAGTCTAGATAACAAATAGACGATAACATGGGAGGGGATCAGGCTGGACACACCAACAGAACTTCGAGAGAAGGGTGATAGACAAGGACAGTTCTAGAGAAAGGGGTGGGGTTGGTTACATTTGATGAACAAGGCAAGAGGGCAATACTTCCACGATTGGCAGGGAAGGGTCTGGAAATCAGGGAGGTGCAAGGGAGATTGACATGGGGGCTGACATAGGAATAGGCAGGAAAATAATAGTAAACAACTTCAGGTCAAAACCAAATGGGGTACATGGAACAAACCACTATAAACTCACAATAAGGAACACCTTCAGATTGCAACAAAAAACAATTACCACAAAACCATGAGAAAACGTTTGGCTTAAGTTGTTAATATTTTATTTGTTCAATGAAATGAATGGGCAAGGAGACCTGCTCCTTTTTGACGCCTCTATTGTGAAATCAGCTCTGGGTGGGGGCTCGAGGGGTCACGCACACTGCTCCCTTTGGCGGCACGGAGGAGGAGGTAGGCAGCTTGGCTGTATAGCTGAGCTGGGGCTTCTGTCCTCACGAGCATGCCTAGGAAGACACCTTTGGGTTTGTTGTATAAGGTCCTCACCCTGGTCCAGTTCTTGTCGAGTTATGGTGACAACCTGGAATTACGCCCATGGAATAGAAGGACAGTTCTCAAACAGGACAGGTCACTTACTCTCTTCAACTGCAGGTTGGCTCATCTTATCTAGGGTGCTATTCCTTTGAATGGTACTGGATATCTCTCAATTTACATATACACCGTGACTTCACCGCCTTCTTTATAGCTAGAGCCATTTTGGGAAGCAGCGGAGGTAATACTCAATGGATAAAAAAGCGTACAGTTAAGGGACTTTTGGGTAGGCTGATTAACAATATTCATAATTAACAGAATCAACACATTAAACCAGGTGATTAACATTTAACAACTAACAAGCATAGTAACTATTGATTAACTGAGTTAACCTGTAAACTTGTTCATAACATTCAACATCTGTTTAACATTTTCTGTCCTTTGTGGTGCATTTAGAAAAAAAATTTGTAATTTTTCAATCAACATTCAGACAGGAAAATTACCCTCTATTCTCTCCATCAGAGACTGTAAATAACAAATTATGGTATGTATATCCATTCAAATTTTCAGTAATATGTAAAAAATCACTAGTAAATTCTGCCTCTAAATAGCTTGATTTAGAAAATCCATATTCAGAATTTTTATAGAAGCATATCGTGGCACACTGATTTCTCCCCAAACCTAAATATTGATTTATATTTAGTGACTATATTAATTTCTAGTTTAAAGGAAATATTTTTTCATTTTTCCTTTACCATGGATTATCCCTCATAATTAATTTTCCTGCATAGTTATAAATGCATTTCCTTGGCTTACTTGTAATATTTCCTATATTTTCACTGGTTAGATGGACACTGAACCAGAAAATCAATGTTATTTATCCTTTAAGCTGTTTTAGTCCACACCTGGTCTGATTTTGTCTTTGTAGAGAAAAACTGAGCAAGAGAGACCCTTTCTTCTGGGAGTTTATTACCCACATGTTACTGATTTTGTAATTCCTAGAAGTTTTTCTTCATATGTATGACTTTAAATATTGATATGAAAGGGCTAGAAATGTTCATTGCTACTAAAGAACAAACTTCAATACATATAGTACTGAAAAGAGTGCAGGAAAACAGGAGATTGCATTATTGATTCATCCTTTTGGCTGAAAAGCTGAAAATGTGACAAGAAATGACAGAGCCTCCAAACTGGATACAAGAGGGAACTGAAATGCATCTGTCAGTCAGGGGTGAAATCCTGGCCCCCATGCAAATTATTCATAGCTTGTTGGAGCAAGTTTTTAATGAAGATGTCAGGTGTTATCAGGGAGATCACTGTACTCATTTGTATTGAATTTTAGCAAACACATACAAGTGCCTGAAGACATCCCAAACTCTTCCAATGCAAAAATTTGTGCCAGAGGAGGTTTAGATTGTATATTAGGGGGGAAAAAAATTACTGTGGGGGAAGCCCCGGCACAGCTGCCCAGGGCAGTAGTGGAGTCACCATCCCTGGAGGGATTGAAACTCCCTGTGGATGTGGCACTGGGGGAAATGGGTTAGTGCTGGCCTTGGCTGTGCTGGGTGTGGCAGTGTGTTTTTTGATTGTAATGCATTTCTAACAGTCAGTTTTATAATCTTTCCTATTTCGTACTGTTACAGCATATTTTATGATTGACGGATTGTTCCTTGCCCCACTGTATTATTGGTTTAGCCCTAGTGGCCCATCCCTCCAAAGATCTGCCCTTCTGTTCCCCATTTCTCCTCCTATTGAATGTCAATCCCTCCCCAAACCTGCCTCTTTCTCTAAAAACTTCCCTATCAATTTCGTATCCTTCGACCCCCCATTGGTTTGTTTAAGTTCTTCTCCTCCCCTGCAGTCCCCTATTGTTTAAACATTGTATTCCCCACCTTGTGTTCCACCCTCAATTTCTCCCAATTGGTCTCCTGGGACCTCCTCCGCTTTTTTACGGGATGAATGCTTTTGAGTTTGCTGCTGAACCTCCGGGAATAAACTTCTTTGGAGACCATACAGAAGGCCCCTCCCTGATCCTTGTCCCTACCCTGGGCGCAGTCTGCAGTCCACCTGTGCCGCAGAGCTGCCGTGCCTTGCAGCTGCACCCCTGACTGGGCAGCTTTCTGGGGGCAGCCCACCCACACTGTCGGTGTCCGGAGCTGGTCTGGCAGAAGAAATCCGGCACTGCGGCAGATGGGGGGGATGGTTGAACTTGATGGCCTTAAGGATAGTTTCCAACCTAAATTATTTGATTCTATAAAAGTAGGTGTGAAATCAGGTCACAAAGAAGATCCCATGGCATTGCCATTCCTATCTTTTTAGCCACTGCACTAATGAATGCAGCCCCAAATAGCCCATGTCTCTTGAAAGAGGAGATTACATTGCTTCTTGTTTGAATGCAAGTTTCAACTTGATGCTTAAAATTCCTAAAGAACTTGACCTACTATTTAAAGACCAAGGTGCTGAAAATTAAGTATATGGCTCATATCCCCGAGTCAAATAAGGTTACCCCTTTTAAACTTCTTGCTGACAGAAGAACCTTTCATCCTTCTGACTGGGAAGTATCTCGGAAAATGAACCTTTTTTAATTTGGGGAATTGAAATTAAATTGCTAAGGAGATTACAACAATGGTATTGCTTATGCAATTGTTTAACCAGGAATTGCAGAGAGATATATGTGCTGAATATTCCATCTTCAGAGTCTGACTTCCCATGAGATGAGGAACCTTTCCTGTTGCTGTGTATTTCTTCTGACTGTTGACTCTGATTGATTTAGACTGGAAGCAATGTTTCCAAAAGGACCTTGTGAACCTTCTTGAATCCCACAGAGCAGATTTAGGAAAAAAAGGAAGAGTTACATTGCTACAAATTACTGAAACTTAGATCCCTTCTCATAAATGATGCCTTCACTACTTCCTGTCCTCGCATCTGGCCCAAAGCCAGATAATAATTAGCATTGACTCCATGATTCACAGAAGGCTGATCAATCTCTTTATTATATATTATCATTAAGAAACCCATTGCTTTTATAGACAGTTATGATACATTGGTCCTCCAATCCAAACACCATCACCACTGGCTAATTAAGAAAGCACCCTTTGGTTAACAAATCTCCATAACACATTCCACATGTTCACAACAACATGTGCAGCAAGTGAATATAAGAATTGTTTCTCATTCTTTTCTCTGATCTTCTCACAGACTTTTCCCCAGGACAATGCCTGAGAAAGTTGTTTCTCTCTGGGGTCAACTTCCCACCATAAAAAGGCTGAACATGCACTCCCGTATCAGTCTTACTAAATCTTGTGCAATAATAGTCATGGCACTAATGTTTTAATTTCTCTCACTTTCTGTGTCGCTACAGCTGCACAGCTTACAGAATTCATTAGTAATTATTCTGAAATAAAATATATATAGGGTTAATTTACACAGTCTTTAAGCTGTCATTTTACGCACCAACTTGTAAAATGAAATAAAAAGTAGAGATGACATTTACAGCTGATTTGTAAAATGGGGTAGATTTCTGATGAAATCCACTTTGAATAATTGAAGGCTTGCACCTGTTAGGAAGGTGGATTTTGAATGAAATCCTGAGTGGTGAATTGTTCTGTGCACCTGGGCTCCAGTGCTGATTGATACAGCCTTTTAGCAGGTTGAACAATTCAGCGGCATAAGAAAGAGGGCACCTGTGGAAAGAAATTAAATATAATTGAAGTCGCAAATTGGACTTTACTGGGAGACCACCTCCGCCCATGCAGAGGAGAGCAACAGGAATGCAGCAGAGCCTCAGCCATGGGTGGGATATCTGCCCTTCTGAATGTCAGCATGGAGCTGCTTGAAATGAATCCTCACAGGCTTGGAATGTCGCATATGCTGTTATTAGGTACTTAATTCAACACAGCTTCAGGAGTTATTATAATAAAGACCCACATATCTTGTAACTGAGCAAATCCTGACTTTTCTGGGTATGCAATGAGGGCAGAATATGAAACTGAGTTATATACTCATTCTCTGTAAGAAACACAAACATAATCCCCAGACAGGGTTCTTCTGGGACTTTGTCTTTTCCACTTCAAAATGTCTCTATGATTTTGAGCCCCTTGCCCTCTCCCAGGGTTATTAATTTATATGTGAATATTCCCAGGGTAGGAACTACAGAACCCCAGAATGATTTGGGCAGAAAGGGACCCTAAAGTTCATCCAGTGCCACCCCTGCCATGGCAGGGACACCTCCCACTGTCCCAGGCTGCTCCAGCCCCAGTGTCCAGCCTGGCCTTGGGCACTGCCAGGGATCCAGGGGCAGCCCCAGCTGCTCTGGGCACCCTGTGCCAGGGCCTGCCCACCCTGACAGGGAACAATTCCTCATTCCCAAGATCCCATCCAGCCCTGCCCTCTGGCACTGGGAGCCATTCCCTGGCTCCTGTCCCTGCAGCCCTTGGCAATTGTCTCTTTCCATCTTTCCTGCAGCTCCTTCAGGCCCTGCAAGGCCACCCTGAGCTCAGCCCAAAGCTTCTCCTGTGCAGGTGAACAATGGCAGCTGTGCCAGCCTTTCCTCCCAGCAGAGCAGCTCCATCCCTCTGCTCATCCTGGTGCCTCCTCTGGGCTCTCTGCAGCAGCGCCAGGTCCTGGCTGTGCTGATCCCAGGGCTGGGGCAGCTCTGTGGGTCTCACCACAGCAGTGTGGGTGCTGATTTCTGTCTGCTGTAGGAAACTCTTGCCAGGAACACGTAGAAATGTTTACACTATTCTTGATCCAGGTATCTGTGTTCACACTCCCATCCCTTTCAACCCTCAAAATTTAATAGCCTTACAACCACAGAATCATGGAATCATCAAGATTGAAGAGACTCTTAAGATCAAGTCCAACCATGCCAAGGTATAGTTGAGATCACCTTCATCTGGACTGAAAAAGTGAATGCTTTGTCACCGAGGAAGGGGAAATGATGCCTTTCATCTGTCTCTCAGTTTATCTCCACATCTGTTTCTTGCTAGATATCTTTAAATAAGAGTTACTTTTCAAAATACATCCAGTTTACTTGAATTAAGTTTTCAAGTTACTGATTCAAAAATTTTGCTTGACACTTTTGATGCATGTTCACATATGTGTTAAAAATCTATGAGGAAATTGCAGTGGATAAATAAGGGTTAATTCAGTTGCAGTCACTCATTTAAATTATAGTCCCTAAAATAACATAAAGGGACTTATTGTCACAGTAATCTGCTGGGAATATAGAGGTGACAGTGATATATTTATTGCCTCTGTTTAGGCCTTTGTGTCAAACCTCATGCATTGATTAGTTTTTAGACTGAATTGTTTGGCTTTATTTACCAGTTCTTCTAAGAGCTCTACTTGTGCTATGCCACTCCTTTTGAACAGAAATATGACGTAAAACTTGGAAGACTCAAAAAGCTGTTGATAGCAGATGGAGACTTATCAATATCCCTTTGCCTTTTTTCATTTGAACTCTGGCAACAACCATCTAAATTGAGGCTAATTAAACACAATATTTTCTCATAATTATATGATAAAGATTTCTAGTGCCAGAGACTGCAGCATTATATGGTAATGTCTTGGTTAGGAGAGTAATTTATTTTCGAGGCTAATTGATGGTGAACCAATTATTAAAGCTGGATGGCATGACACTTTCTGCATTCTCTCTCATTTCGATTAAGATCAGAGTCATTCCAAGTAGGAGGAGGCAGTGCTGTGAAAGGGTGGTGAACACCATAGCCCTTTTCTTACACCACTGATTGATAACTCTGACGAATTTCCAGCTGTGCCATAAACATTTTAGAGTGTGTCACAAAGACCTTCTGTGTGGAGAAGGAGGCACGTGCTACTGCTCCATTAAGGTTGTAGCTTCAAAAGCAGTCATCAGAAATTAACTTTAATAATAAGTTCTAAATGTTTCAAAAGTAAAACTAATGGAAGTCACCATTTATATTCTTTAAGAAACTCTTTTAATATTTTCTGTGACTTGACCTTTATTTTACGACAAGATATCTGAAAGGTTGATTTGTATGAGTCACAGTCGTAATCATTACACTGAATAAAAAAAAGTCAATGGATTTTCAGAGCTATTTCGTTAAAAAACCCTTAAGAATACTTTAGAAAATCTTTATATTTCACTATATAAAATGTTTCTCACCAGGTCAGTCACTCTTTCAATCTATATTTTAAAACAAATTCTAAAATAACTGTCAAATAAATGAATCTTTGCTGAGTATTCAGCAAATGTATGCATCAAGCTGCAAATCCACATGTGTAATTTTCTAGATGAAGAGTGGAGATTTGTAATAACCACATGAATTGAGCACATTCACCTGAGTATGAAACACAGACAAATCCATTGTTGTTAAAAAGTTATTAATGGCATTTCTGGCTGGCTGTACAAATGTCCCTGCATTGTTCAAGCCCAAAAGTGCCAACCCTCTTTTTGGTACCTCTGCATAGTGTAGGATTCCAGGTGTTTGATGAATGAAAGAGCTCTGATAAAGAAACTTGCTATTATTTATGCTGTGTTCTCCTCTTGAGAGCTTAAGCTTGGATTTTTAAAAGAACCTGAGTTATTTTTTCTCCCACTGAAAGCTTAAGGATTTTCTTCTTTTTTACACTGAATGACTGCAGACTGTCCCTGAGAAGAAAGGAACGTTAATTTATATGTGAATCTTTCCTGCATTTTTCAGGCTCCTTTGAAAAGCCAGCCGAATGCAAGCAACCTTCTTTACCGAAAGAGAATTCCCATTTAAGAAGGCAAGTCTGCTGAAATAAACTCAGTCCATTAATACCAAATCCGATTTTGAGTCTCTGGGTTTGTGATTATAAACTTTTACCTCTTTCCTTTTAGGACTGAAAGGTCTTACTTGGTCTTACTCTTCTCATTTCCTTATCAATACAGTTAACAATTGAGCTTATTTTTTGGTTGGGATTCAAGCACAGAGAGTTCATTTACCAGCATGGTTTTTATTGTGGGCATTTCCAGAAGCCCTTTATTTGGGGAAGTTGTTAGGAAAGTGCACATTTACTCTTCCCAAGAGCCCCTGCTGGGCAGTGCACTGAATTTATAATCGTGTGGGGGAAAAATTCTGAATTTACTTACATTGTTATCTGCTGTGAAGAATCCCGGGATGGGTGAGGCTGGTGGAGCCCACAGGGGCTGCTGTGGTGGCACCTCCCTGCTCCAGCAGGGCCAGCCCAGAGCCCAGGGCACAGCAGTGTGTCCGTATGGCTCTGCAGTGTCCCCAGGCAGGAGCCTGCACAGCCTCTGTGTCCCATCTGCTCAGGGCTGGGCACTGCCAGGGCAGGAGCTCTGGGCATGGGCAGGGGCAGCTCCTGGGCTCAGGCCCTGCCCGTGGCTCTGGGGCCATGGCTGGGCCCGCAGCAGAGCCTGGGCCCTGCTCTGCCCCTCCCTGCATATACTTGTGAAAAACTGCTATAAAATAAAGAACATAGAGAGCAAAAGAATGCTTTTCATTTTGTGCGTTGTAAGAAAACATTTTTAAAAAGAAAAGTAATTAGTTACAAATTTATTAACACAGACTAAACAGATTTCCATTAGGAATAATGATTTTACTTATGTCATTATTTCTAAAAGGTTTTAGCATGTGTTTCTATAAAGGATATGTTTCTCACTGAAGAATTTAGACCATAAGTTTCTTAAAAGACGTTTGGATCCTTTAGGATGACCATATATGTGTGGGGTATTTACTCTTGTTCAATTTCTAGGAGCCCAAATATTTAGAGAACTGCTATTAACTATTCATGCTTTAGCTCTATTGCAGTTTGAACAAGGCCAAGATTAGCAGCAGTGACTTTCTTATTTTATAAATCATTTTGTGAAATAAATCACTCAAGGCTTGAGGGCTTTTTTTTTTGTACTGAGTGTTGTCCCTTAGGAAACCTTTTGCATGCATGAATGTGAGCAAACATGCATTTAATGAATTCCTGAAAATAGGGAGATTATACTCAGAATAAATAGCAGGCAGCTGTGAGCTATGAGTCTATAATACCAGTGATTTCATAGTAAAGTAAGCAAAGTTTGGGTGTCTTGAACACTACTCAGACCCTCCAAATGGAAGGAACATTCTTTAATTCAACTTAATTTTTATTTGGTGTAACATATGGATCAGAGTAAATGATTCATACTAACAGGATGGAGCCCTGTGATCTTACAACAGCTCCTGTATCATCTTCAGGTCAGTAGCACTGAAAATTTCATTCCTACTTTCTGCTTCATTCTCTCTACTCAGTTCTTGCCCTTCTCACTACTGTACTGGTCTTCATAGAGTCCTTATTTCTTTTTCAGAATTTCAAGTATTTTGGTCTGAATTTCTGTTCCTATCTTCATGTTTTAAATTTAGAAGAAATTACATTGGGAGTTACTAAACAGTAAAATGAATATGGAAATGGTGAAGAGAACAGTCTTTCCAAACTTTTGAGTATGTTACTAAAGACTGATAGTAAAAGGCATAAACCAACACTGAATAGTGATTCACATTAGTTGCAATTCAGATAATTACTTGATCTGGTGTTATTAGTGTCTTGACTATAATTTGCTATATTGCGTGAGGTATTTGCCTAAAATTGCTTCATGCTTGCAAAACTAAAATTGCTTCTAACTGTGAGATGCAGCAGCAATGCTACAACAGCATTGTCACGTCAGATGAGTGGTCAGAGATGCTTTTTCTCCAGAGCTTTCCCAAATTCCTCTGAAGTTTGGTTTATTCAGCTGTGGCTGCAGCTCTTTTCGCAGAGAGTAGTAGGCACAACTTTCCCAAGGACTTTTCCTGGGGAAGAGAGTGAGAAGCTCAGAGAAGATGAGAAAACAATTCTTATCTCTACTTGCTGTGCCTGTTGCTTGGCACATGTGGAATGTGTTCTGGAGACTGCCACAAAAGGTGGTGGTTGTTTGGGTTGATTGGCCAATTTGGTGAAAGCTGTGTCGTGGCTGTCTCCAGACAGTTACGGGGGTTTTTCCTTAGTATCTCTTCAGTATGAGTATCTCTTTATGTAGTACAGTATTAGTGTAATGTAATATAGCTTAATAAAGCAATTGTTCAGCCTTCTGAAATCGTGGAGTCAGAGCACATTATCCCCTGGCTGGGGGCACCCTGCATCTATATTCAGCTGGAATTCTAAAATAAGAAAAGATTTTTTAAAAATACAATGTCTTCATACACTGTGCATATTACTTTTTCCTTCTTATGGATATGATCTGGAACACCCAGCCACCCTTACCAAGCCAAACATCCTTGGCTTCAGGCAGAATTCAGGTTTTCAGGGAAATCTCAGGGACAATGAATTCATTTTTATGACTCTGAAGTTTCAACATAATATTAATGTTTGGGATAACATCTGATCAACACTTACAGAATTTTTATCAGATATGTATAGCGTGATCTCTCACACAAAGCATTAACTCAAATCCACGTTTTTGTCAGTTGGGGTCTTAGAAAAAGACAATTGCCTGTTGAATTATTAGAGTAAAACCTGTATGCTGACAGTTGTACAGAGAAATTGTGCTCTGCTCTTAAAACTGTTATCAGTAGGACTGATTGGAGATTTTCCAAGAGAACAGTTTTTTTATCTCAAAATGCTGATTCTTTGAGCACATGTGTTGATTCCAGACAAGCAGAATAGCAAAGTACTGGAATTGTGCTCGTTAGGGACAGTCAGCTGTCTGGTGGTTCAGCAATGTTAGTGGCTTTGGGAAAAGTCAGGAAACTACTAAGAATTTTCTTTAAATTCAGCTATCAGCCACCAGCTAATTCCAGGAGCATCTTCTCAATAAAAACACTTTTCTTTTTCATTGTTTCCAAAACAAAGTAATGTTGAGTTCTGTTTTGGCAGTATACAGAAGATCATCTTAATTAGGAGTGATTTTTTTTTAAACATACCGGCCAGCAAAAAAGAAGCCTCATGAAATAAAAATGCCTTTTCTTTGGAGCTTTTGTCATCAATCTTTTCATGTCTAGGGCTTCAATTTTGTATTCTACGTCCTTTGAAAAAGATAAAATAGTCTCCCTAATCCTCAAAGCATAAATGAGGATAAAGCAAGTGAGTATAAAAGGGGAGATCAGTTCATAAATGACATTTTTCACATACTCTGATGGTTCAGCTGCAATTAAGTCATTGACAGCAAAAGTAAAATGGCTTCATTTGTGTGAGGGAAGAGTCAGACTTTCTGATCGAGAAAGGCTCAGCATGGCCAGCATGAGCTGGCTCCCTCAGGTGAGGGAGGGGATTCTTAGCCTCATCTCTGCTCTGTTGAGTCCTCACCTCAAACACTGAACAGTTCTGGTGAACATAAAAAGAACACGGAACTGTTGGACAGAGTCCAGAGGAAGCCATGGAGGTGCTGAGGGGGCTGGAGCAGCTCCCCTGTGGAGCCAGGCTGGGAGAGCTGGGGCTGCTCAGCCTGGACAGGAGAAGGTTGTGTGGAGAGCTCACAGCTCCTTCCAGGCTCTGAGGGGAACCCAGAGAGGGACAATTGCTCAGGAACTGCAGGGACAGGAGCCAGGGAATGGCTCCCAGTGCCAGAGGGCAGGGCTGGGTGGGATCTTGGTAATGAGGAATTGTTCCCTGTGAGGGTGGGCAGGCCCTGGCACAGAGTGCCCAGAGCAGCTGGGGCTGCCCCTGGATCCCTGGCAGTGCCCAAGGCCAGGCTGGACACTGGGGCTGGAGCAGCCTGGGACAGTGGGAGGTGTCCCTCCCATGCCATGAGTGAGCCTTTATGATTCTGGAATTCTGTGAGGACCTGACTGAAGCACTGCTCTCTTTTTCTTTAATTATGGAGGCACATATTTGTAGGAGACCTGAATCTTCCCTGCTCTTTCCCCAGGAGGCAATTGAATTCTCTGGGCCCACATATGTTGTGGTCAGAGATCTTTGATCTGATGAGCACAACAGGCTGGATGCTAGTTTGGGGGGAAAAAAATCAGCATCAAGGCAGTCTGCTAATAATTAATCACAGCAATGAAGTTAAGTATTAGCAGGAACACTATTCAGTGTCCCAGTGTGGCAACTTGAATTACAGAATCCAAATTCTGGAAACTGTGGGAGTACAGGTTTACCCTCTGATATATTTGACCCTTTAAACAAAGATAATGGAAAAAATGACAGTCCGAATTCAGAGGCAACTTGTACATTAATGTAACTTATATGAGAAAGGAGCAAAATATAGAGCAGTTCAAAATCAGGAACTGGACAAATCAATTTTTTTTCCGCTTTCTGACAGTCGTTTATCTATTGCTGCTCTCTAAACACAGAAAATCTCTCTCTTCCTTCATACCGGTTTGCAATGGCACAATTTAAAAACATCTTTGATGGCTGCTGAGGGAAAAAATAGAAAATTAATAAAGGAATAGGAAAAACAACTTTTAGAGTGAAACACAAAAATAAAGGAGAAAGCAAAGGCTCAGCAAGAAATTACACTATCATAAAACAGTAGTGTTTTGACTACCCTTTAGAAAAGCTGTACTTTTTTTCTTTAAAAGTGTCTTTAATTCTAACGTATTTTGCAAACACCTGTGTTGCAGTTGGAGAAATTAAAAAAAAAAAAAAAAAACACCAGCCAAAACAGCCATAGTCTTTGAAATGTCATGATTATATTTTTTAATGCCTTGAATGTGGTGTTCCATCTTGAAAGAGTGTTGGTTCGCAGGTCAATTTTAGGTACTTGAATTCCATTCCTAGTGAAGTGTATCTGTTGTTACTGAGTTTTAAAATAGTGGCTGCTCAGTAAAACTAAAGGCTTTCTGCAGTACAACAGTGAAATTATGCCTTTTTCTTGATGCCTTTTTCAGGCTTACCTAGAAACTGAGGCCAGACAAAGTTAAAAGGATAAAAGTGGATATATTTAATGAAGGGCCTTCAGGTACCTTAAGGGCAGACGAAGCCTCCCCAAGGGGGCTGCACCCAAGATGGATGATGGTCACGAGTTTTTCAGACAGATATAAGTTTGGTCTATTTATATATCAGGGGTTAATCCTCCAATTAAGCTTCAGTTAATGAAGTCATATTCTCCCAGTTTGCTCCCCTCCAAGTCACTTTTGTTTATACATTTTGGACTAAGGCTGTAGGGTGTCCTTGAGTTTCAAGCCTAGAGTGATTGTTTTGTCTGACCAAAATGTGTAGGCAGTAGCTAACACTTTATATGAAGTTTAGAGCTTTGCCCTAATGCACTACAGGATTTGAAAAATGTAAACGCTAAAATCTTAAGGCATCACTCTACACCAAAAAATGGCAAAAAAAAGATTACAAGGCAATTTATATTGGGCAGTATTGCATAAAACCTGAACAAAGAGAATTGCAGGGGATGAATTTATTCTCTCACTTTGCTCTGGTCTGAGACAGAAATTTGTACATGCGAAAGTGGAACTTCACATTCAGTTACTCTGCAGAGAATAAGAAATGTTAAGATAAAAAGATAAAATCTTCCTCCTAAGCCAAAGCAGATCTGTACAGAGCCTCTATTACATATTCTGTACTTGTCTCAAATACAGAGTTCTTTTAGAAGGAAAGATACAGGTTGGACTTTCAAAATTGGAACAAGTACTCATGTGGGACTTGGGATATGGAGCAGGATCTCACTTGAGACATCAATGGAAGGTCTGTGTTTGAAAAAGCTCAAACTACACACAGATGTTAATTCTGGAGTGACATCTGAATGATTGCAAAATCAAGAAAAAATGGTCTTGGCTGAGAAGGTGATTGCTTAGTGTTAAAGACAGACTTTTCACTTGTTACACAAAACTGTCACTGCTTTGATGTGGGGTTCTACATTTTCATTGAGAAGCAAATTCTGTGTACAAATGTTTTGATTTTATGAAATTGTTAATATGGGCATTAAAATTCAAGCAGTTGGATACATAAGTAGATTTTTTCATCCAATGAAAAAAAATCGTGATGCTTGACATCATATGTTTTTAAAGTAAAAGCAAAAGTCTGAATGGTGGGTTTATCAATGATTTAATTAAATACATTAATGAGTGCAATATATTCCCTCTGCCTCTATGTACCATAAATGTGTCCAATTCATGAATTGCAGACACTAAGAGCTACACATGAATAGACCTTAAATTTTCTCATCTCAAAGATAATCTTTTGAGTTATTTGTTTTTGGTGATACTTCTCTATCAAAATGTGCAAGTCAAATAATTTCAGGTTAATCTAGGGTTTAGTCTTCAGTACTTGAATGCCTTGAATATCAGAGGTATAGTGTGCTGGTGTTAAAAAATTGGAGATATTAAATCAAAAGGAAGGGTTGTTAGCAATGAAATGTATCCCAAATTGCTAAGAGTTACTTAATGATGCTTTTCTTTTATGCCTTTAAAACAAGTCCATAGATTTTAGGCATCCATCCCAAAATGGCCAAGGTAAATGGGAACTTAGATGGATCTTTTCCATGGATTTAATTTCCTTAGACAAAACAACGTTTCCTGTAAACAGTGAGAATGAGAGCAATTTTTTTAGTAGGTCAGTGAAGAAGGAAATGCAAATGCAAATGCATGCAGCTAAACTACATAACACAAATCCTGCTGTTTACTCTCTTGGGCATTACTCTGTGTTTGGTGTAATATTTTTCTAACATTTTATGAAGTTTTCCAATTAAATATTAATACAACTTCTTCAAAGAGAAACAGATTCATAACCCTGAAGTGAAAGAGAGAGGATGGGAGAATTGATAGTGCAGTTGGGCAGGAGAATTCTGCAGGAGCTCTGAACACTCTTCTAATTTATTTGAGAAGCTAAATATATTGTATAAAACAGAATATGGATATGTATTAGATATGCTCTAATTTCATATGGTGCAAGATCACATGTTGTAAATTAGGATCTTTCCACTCCAGCAACAAACTGTGTGCTGGATCACTGCGAAATACTTCCTCAATATTCTTTTCATATCCTTACATTTGAATACGTTAAACAGGGGGAGAAAAGCCAATTAAATTAGAATCACAAGTTAAGGCAACTAATATATTATTTTGCATTTTAAAATTCAATTGAACTTGTAATAAATAATTTACTCATGCAGTGTGAAAGGAAAGTGATAACCACTGCTGCCTGTTGGCAAGAGTGGGACTGTGTGTGTCTGATTCATCAGTACTACACGCAGTGCCTCATGTATATGGAACAGACTGCAACCTTTGCCAGCTTTCTTGGGGGAATGAGGAATGTTTAAGATTCTGCATCCTCCTAGACAATGACCAAGGTTACCAGAAGGCATAAAGACATGTTCTGAACCTGAGGTCAAATTCAAAAGGAAAAAAAAAATGCACAAAGAAAAGACCTATAATTTGCGAAGTCCTTTTGTATTCTATTGCAAAGAGATGAAGGGCAGGATTCTGGGATTGTGTCACTCTGGATTTCTTCAATATTTTAGTTTTTCTGCCCACTTAAAAAAGATCAGGCTAGGAAAATATGTCAGGACAACAGAAAGGAATTAATCAGCAGGGCTGATGCTTAAGATGCAGCAGTGTGAAAAATGTGTCATGACTGTAGGTTGGATTGAGGCGATGCACAGGGAAGTTGTGGGAGCTTTTCTAATCAGCTGCACTTCTGACTGTCTGCTAGCATTTCTCCCTGTTTATCCTTGTTACCTATTTATGCCCTGTTCTCCTGTTCCACAGCTCTCCAGTCGCACAGGGATGAGCACAGAAGGAAAATTCTGTTCATTCACAGCCACAGATTCCCTGTTATGCCCTCAAGATAACAGGAGAAGGGTGAACATTTGTCTGTTACGTTTCTCTTCCATCATGATTTGTTTTCATCTATTTCATGTTGACCTGTGTAGGAGTGATCAGTAGAAGGTTGTGTTGGCTTTTTGAAATGTAAGTTCCACAGGACAGTGGTAGAACCTGAACTGATCTGACATAGGACCAACAAATCTATTTTAATGGGCAATTACCTATGCCTGAATCAGTACATTCCCACAGCATAAGTGAAAGAAATATTAAAAGTAAAACATTAAATAGATACTTATGATCAGATATGTTCCAACAAATAGTGGCAGTCATCCGATTTGAGTATTTTCTGTTTGCAAAAATTTTAATACTAAATTATTTCCTTGAGTTTTTACTAAAAATAAAAAGAGATTTTCCTCAGTTTTTACTCAGCACAGGAGGAAAAGAATAGCTGATGGTATTACCTTCTTTCTACCCTGCAAAAGAAGAAACAAAATGAGAAATAGAGTGCAAAACTGGTTATTGAAATGGCAGAAGAGCATCACTGTATGCTCAGTTCTAGGACAAAGAGGAAGGGTGTCTTAGGTTGCAAATGCAAGATGTGGCTGGGGTTGTGTATTCTATTGCCATCTGTTAGAGCTGGGGCTGTTAATGGGGCAGCTGTTAATGGGGCAGCTGTTAAAACCAGGAGGGGCAGTTTGATTGATCTCGCCCTTGACCATCCTTCCCCAGGAGATATCTTCTGTTAATGGGCCACTGAGTGTCCCTGCATGACTGATGAAATTACATCATCCCACTGGGAGATGCTCCACCCAGGGGGAGGAGCCAAGCACTCCTACCTGCATATAATATGCATATAATATTTGGAACACCAGGACAGCCTTTTTACACTGGATTCCCAGAGGAAGACATCACCACTGGACCTTCAGAGGAAAATTACATCCTTTCTACAAGCTCACTGTTTCAACAGAACTACATCTGTTACTCCAGGAGGACTGCAGCCACCATTTAATCAGACTGCCACCAACATCCTGACCAACAGCATATCAAGTCATATTCTGACTCTGTCAGTGTTGTTTTGTATTACTGCATTTTTTTTTCTAATAAAGAACTGTTATTCTTACTCCCATATCTTTGCCTGAGAACGCCTTTCAAATTAGTATATTTCAAAATTATAATACTTCAGAGGGAGGGATTTTACATTTTCCATTTCAAGAGCACCACTTGCCTGCCTTAGCAGACCTCTGTCTTTTCAAACCAAGACAAAGGGGGACATTATACACTGGGACCACGCAGAAAGTTGTCATGGAATGGAATGGAATTAATTTAAAGAACAGGCCTAGAGTCACACCCACAAGTAGAAAACACCACTGTTTCTCCATCCAGTGATTTTTCTGCGGAGTCTTTTAATGCTGTTGGAAAAGCAAAACATTAAAGCCCTATTAAACGCAAGTCCTGGTGAAATAGCCAAGCATTTGAGACAGTGCTTCCCTGAAAGCAGAATGTCAGGAAGGAGCAGAGCTGGCGATCTGGCAGCCAGTGCAACAAGCAGCAGCTCCTTACACAGTAGCAAAAACATTCACTCCTCTAATTTTGCTGAAAAATATCAGAGGAGCATCAGCCATACCACATGTTGGAGTCATGTCCAGATCCAGTCCCAGGCTTGGAATGGAAACAAGATTGCTTCCAGGGATGGGAAGATGGTTCACTTGTTAGTGTCTCTTTAATGTTTTGACCCTTACAGGCATAGCCTATTATTGTAAAGTTCATTTTTGCTTCTGTAGAAAGGAAGAAAATTGGTTGAGCAGCATTGCTGACAGCAAGACTGTAATTCTAAAAATTAGGTTATAATGAATATGAGTTTCAGAAGAAGAGACCAGAGTAGGTCCCATCTGCTTCCTTCTGGACTGCAGCATGAAAGGGAACAGATGGGCATGAGTTATGCCGGAATGGCTGCGAGAGGCTAGACAGCTCCACAGTCTTATTCTGTGTTATCCTCAGCCACTCTAGGATCCTGTCCCTATATCCAGCTTACAGTGCACTGCTGCAGTGGGATATAGGGGAATGGTGCCTATCACTGAACAAGGAGAGAACAGGGAACATGCTACAAATATGATTCCACAAAGTTCAGCTGCAGTTCAGGTGCCAGTTCTGTTGTTAATTATAGTTTTCCCTCTTGCTTTGTCCTGGAGTCCTGCACACCCTTACATCCTTAATAGCCAGGGGAAAGCAGTACCATATTTTTCCTGCACCACTATGCAGAAGGAAATGCTCTAGAATAAGCTTTCAGCCTCCAAAATCAGTGTCACTGTGGTGTGTCCTCAAATCAGGTTGTGATTTTAGTCTTTGTCAATGTAGAGTCCTTCTAAATGCAGGGGATTTATCACACCCAGTGCTGGAATGGGTTCAAACTGGAGTGCAAAAGTCATGCTTAGGTATGGTGTGTTGCAAAAAGCCCTGTAATAATAAGGTTGTGGCATATGATCATATGCCTGAAGTTTGGCCATTTCCAATGTGGGTTGAAGAAGCTGACACACTGGAACTGCCACTAAAACTTTTCTTAAATTTATATTCATTATTTTTTACAGTTGATGTCTACTAATTTATTTGAGCTTGCAGTATTTAGCCTTTCTTAACAATGATTACAATGAGCTTACAGTATTTGGCCTTTCTTAACAATGATTAGTAGCTTTTTCTTGAAGTGTCAGTGCCTTCCACAGTGCTCACACCTTCCTTTTGAAAATGGCAGTTCCTTTTCTTCAATTATTGTGTTATAGTCCATAATGTACAAAAGGCAGGTCATGCAATAAATTTTTGTTATTTTGACATATATTTTTTAAAGCATCTCATACATCTCCTGCATCTCTTGTGCTTTTCCTGGCTCTGTACAGCACAAAGTGGTTAAAGTACCGCTTTAAGTCAGATTATTCAGTAATGGCTAGCCTGGCTACAGCACAAAGCTGGATTTTTAACTTGTTCTCTAACATTTGTACTTCACTTAGTATTTCACTCCATACCTGTTCAAACTAGAAATTTAAACGTTGGTACTGTTGATTACAGTGTGGGCAAACACCTTGTTAGGCACTCTAAGGCAAACCTGATGGATTAGAGGCGATTCTGGTCTTCCTGTTTTTTGTCCCACTGTGTTCGCTTTCCTCCTATCTTTATATTAAGAATTTTGTTGTAGGACTATATGTGTGCATTGTAAAAGACCATGCTAGAGTTTGCATGGTAAGAGCTGTAAAAGTGTCAGAAAATCCTTTGTCTTTCATGTCTTCAAATAAAAAAGACTGTTGAGTCTTTTGACAGGACATATGTATAGACATATTGAAATACATTGATTTCAATGCTCAGTGAAAGAATTGTTTGAGGTATAATTTATTCTATGAAAAAGGAGGGAATTATCAATGCTTCATGCAATGCTTTCTGGGTTGTTTCACAATTCACATTTTCCCATGTGTCTTAGGAAAAGCAGAACTAGATTTGGAGAGAAAAATAATTTAACATTTTACAAATGTTCTATGATCTATATTTTTATATTTGGATATGCAAGAAGTTGTTTTCTGATAAGCGTTCTATCAGAGTATCAGTGCACCTTGATATTTTGGAAAAAATATAAATGGGACACCATATCCTTGGAACCAATGGGCAGCTTCAATCATTGATCAGAATTTTTGCTTCTTGTCTTCTCTGTGTTGTGAAGTCAATGTTTTACACTTTGGCTGCCTCAAGGTCCACATATACTTCAGGGCTTCAATGAACTAGCAGTACACTAGTGTAGAAAAATAACCCATTTGGGGTTTTGCCATGAAAAATGGGAAGTCAGTCTTTGAACATTGACTAAAATCTCATTACTTTGGTGGCAAATGAGGCATGAAACATATTGACAAAAATATACAGCCCAAAACACAGTGGCATGAAATATTTTATCTTCATGGAGTGTACTACAAAAGGTTTGAACTCTAAATCAGACACTGCACTTAAGCATACTGCATCATCCATCAAGCACTCAGCGTTCATGCAAAATTTGTCCATGATGGCAGCTTTAATGAAGTTCCGTAATTTCTTGCAGCCTCAGAAAACTATTATTTCAGCTGGATGAAGGCATGAATCTACCAGCAACACTTCAACTCTGGCCTTGCTCAAGGCTCAGGCTATTGACTTTATGGTGAGAATTTCATAATAATCCTTCATGTCCTACTCACTCCTGTCTGGATGGCAGGTGTGGGATATCAGCCAGCTATTCCCAGACATGGGTAATGGCAAGGGAAGTGAAGTTGCAGAAGAGAAACTGAAAAGATAGCCTTTGCATGGCATTCTGAAGCATTCCCGAAGTATTTGGGCAGGAGTGTGGATCTGCTGGAGAGCAGAAAGGCTCTGCAGAGGGATCTGAACAGGCTAGATCCATGGGATGATGTCAATGGTGTGAGGGACATCAGGGACAAATGCCAGGTCCTGCCCTGGGGTCACAACAGCTCCATGAGTGCTCCAGGCTGGGGCAGAGGGGCTGAAAAGCTGCTAGTGGGAAAGACCTGGGGGTGTTGGTGACAGAGGCTGGACATGAGGGGCCAGATGGCAAGAAGGTCAATGGCACCTGGCTTGTCCCAGCCATTGGTGTGGCCCAAAGGACCAGAGCTCCCTGTGTTGGCTCTGCTGAGGGACCTTGGGCCTCCAGTTCTGGGACTCCTGACCAGAGAGACCTTGAGGGTCTGGAGGTGTCCAGGGAAGGAAACAGAGCTGGGGAAGGGGCTGGAGCCCCAGGAGGGGCTGAGGGAGCTGGGCAGGGGCTGAGCCTGGAGCAAAGGAGGCTCAGGGGCCCTTGTGGCTCTGCACAGCTCCTGCCAGGAGGGCACAGCCGGGGGGTCGGGCTGTGCTCAGGGAACAGGGACAGGAGCAGAGGGAACGGCCTCAGGCTGGGCCAGGGCAGGCTCAGGGGGGGCACAGCAGGAATTTCCCCATGGAAAGGGGGCTCAGGCCTTGGCAGGGGCTGCCCAGGGGGGTTTGCAGTGCCCATCCCTGGGGGTGTCCCAGGAAGGGCTGGAGGTGGCACTCAGGGCTCTGGGCTGGGCACAGGGTGGGCATTGGGCACAGCTGGGACTCCATGGGCTGGGAGGGCTTTTCCAATGTCAGTGATTCTGGGATTTACTCTTGTTTTCCCTTTGATCTGCACAAAAGAGCAGAATTCTGTCAGTAGGTGGCTGAACGAACTTAACAGGATAACTCTTCTTGTTGTATAAAATATTTAAGAGTTGTGGCTCTGGGAAAGAAGTGTTTGTAGTCAGAAAGTGAAATGGCCAAGGATCAATATAAACAATGGTAAAAAATTCATTATGTAAGGACAGTGCACTTTGAAGAAGATTGTTTTATCCAAAGCACCCTCATTTCTGTAGGTGAGCAGTCAGGTTTACCTCAACCATAAACACGTAATACTCAGCAGCTCACAAAAAAATCACACCATCTCACAAGCACAGTGTTGATCTTTTTTTCAGTGATGAAATTATGTTGAAATTGACGTTGTGCTGGGACATGGGAACCAGAAATCAGTGTAAAATATATGTGCTCTGGAGAGGGGAAAGATGGCATTCTGTACTTGCAGAATGAATATACAATGCATAACACCATTTTGCTGTCATGATAAGGAAATAATCTCTTTAACTATCTTCAAATATGTGTTGCTATTTCTCTGTGCTGTTGTTACTCTTCACACTTGGCCTCCACCATCATGCATTAAATTTTACAGGGAAATAGTGTAGATATCAGGCCAAGTGATTGCAGCCAGCACCCATGGGAATGATTTACCAAACCCATAAATTGAACTGCAGAAGAATGGAATAAGAGGATTTTGGTTGGAATAGAAAGTTACAACTTTCCATTGTTTTGAAGGCTGAATTTTTTTTTTATTGTAAAATTTGCACAATTTGGCATTCTATACAATCCTTAGGTGAACCCCAAAGCATTTAATATTCAAAACCAACCAAACAAATTTATATGTTCTACAAAAGGCTTCATGTCCCATCATTGAAGGAGCACTTAATAAAAATATATGCACGTCTATTTTAAATAGGAACTGACCTGTAATTTTTAAAAAAGATTTAACAAATTGTCACAACCTAAAAAAATATATTGCACTCTCCATAATACAGTGGTTGCTTTCTAGAAAAATTTGTTATGCTTTTAAGGCCTAGTATTGTCAGAGTGCTGGATTTTTCCATTTCTTCTTACCTGTCTGAAGGCTCAGGATCATCATTTAGGCTGTGACTGTTTTACAGAACTATTGTATATATTTTATATATTTTCTGTATTTGCCCAGAGCAGCTGGGGCTGCCCCTGGATCCCTGGCAGTGCCCAAGGTCAGGTTGGACACTGGGGCTGGAGCAGCCTGGGACCGTGGGAGGTGTCCCTGCCATGGCAGAGGTGGGACTGGATGGGCTTTGAGGTCCCTCCCAACCCAAGTAATTCTGTACTTCTGTGTGGTGGTGTTTGCAGGGATCTTAGGATGAGGGAAGAGACGAGAATGTTGACTCCATGTTTCAGAAGGCTTGATTTATTATTTTATGATATATATTATATTAAAACTATACTAAAAGAATAGAAGAAAGGATTTCATCAGAAGGCTGGCTAAGAATAGAAAAGGAATGATAACAAAGGCTTGTGTCTTGGACAGAAAGTCCAAGCCAGCTGACTGTGATTGGCCATTAATTAGAAACAACCACATGAGACCAATCACAGATGCACCTGTTGCATTCCACAGCAGCAGATAATCAATGTTTACATTTTGTTCCTGAGGCTTCTCAGCTTCTAAGGAGAAAAAAATCCTAAGGAATGGATTTTTTATAAAACATGTGTGTGACCCTTCTGTGATCTTTTCATTGCACTTTGTAAGCAGCTGCACTGTAGGGCTTGATTCCATTCATTTTCAGAACCAGTTGTGAAGAGCTGAGCCAAGTCTATCCCTTTCTATATTAGGAACAATTAACCAATTGATTTGATTTCTCCCACTGTTCTAAGCAATCTGTCCTTCTGTGCCATTCAAGTATGAGGCACAAACATTGTTTTGAAATGTGAGGTGGTGAAAATAATCTGGAATTGTTCCTTTGTCCATGGGAAGCAAGAATGTTAAGAGACCGAATGAACTTGTTTCATTCCAGGTAATCAAAATCTAAGCAGAGAATTAAAAGCAACAATAAAATGTTAAAAAAAAATTTAAAAATCACAAGAGTTATTTTCTTCTGTCTCAACAGAGGGGAAAAGCGGTTGCTATTTTTGAAGGATAAATCTAACTTCTAAGATAAATCTCCACTGTTATTTGTCAGTAACTGATGAAAAAAAGATAAATCTGAACAAGTGGTACTTGTTTTGTCCAATATAAAGGACAAAAACAATGGGATAAATGGAAATCTGAATTACTATCACACACCAAAGCATTCTCAGAATACAAACCCTGCCATTGGGTGTCCTCAGAAGGCAATGGGATGATCCAAACAATTCAAGTAGCCTGATTCGATTCTTGAAAAGGCAGGATAGATTTAAGTTACTCTAAGCCCTGTTTTCTATGATCCATATGATCATACCTGGACAAGGGTAGTTCACGTGCATTAAAAAACACAGTTCTTGAAGCAGAGTTCCTCTTAGTGAACAAGCTCTAGTTCATCCTGAGAGGTTTTTTTATCTCAGTGTTCTGCACCTGGTTCCACTTCATGCTTCTTAAATAAAAGCTAAACTAAAAGTATATTTAAATGCTGTTCCTATGAATTAAATACTGAAGCCCATATTTTTTAAAGCTGCTCCAGAATTGCAGGTTTGTATTAATAGATTTGGTGCTGAGATCCATAGTTTGATATCTTACTGGATGAGGGGGAGTCTGTGTAAAGAGGAGCCTTTATATGCAATTTTTTCCATTTCATTAAAATTTACCATGTCTACTGATAGAAGGGAGATGTAAAAATGTTCAGGGAGGGTTAAAAAGGCATAAACTGGAGTCCTTAAACCCTCTGATCCAGCGCTTTGTGTTGCTACCTCCTACAGTCGAAAAGACTACAAGAGTGAAGCTTCCTTGTCTGACATTCATAGTGGTTGTACTGTAAATGCTCCCACCTCACCTGAAAATTATTAATTAATGCTGAAATAGCCATAAAGTGTGGGATCTCAGCACCTCAGGACTGAGGTGCCGAGCCACCGAGACCACCCTTGGGGGGCTCGGGAGTCCTGGAATGTTGCCAGAAGTGTCTGGTGGCTGGACTTTGATCCTACACAGGAGATGACACCTGTATGAGGATAGGAGGGTTTCACCGGGGTGAATGGTGAAGGGATTAGTTAATTAGAGGGTGAGACACAGGGTTTAGGATTTCTGTACAGGGGGGTTTAGAGAAGTAAGATGGAGGAATTGGGGCGTGTCCTGTCCTTCTTCTTCTTCTTCTTCTCCTCCATCTTCTGTGGTGATGGTGGCACTTTGGGATTGGTCATTACTAAAAGTGCACCGGGCAATAAGGGGGAAAGGTATTGGGGAAAAATGATAAATATTGTATACGTAACTTTGGGTATAAAGATAGGTGACTGTCCGGAGGGCAGGACAGTGTGCTCATGGCTGGCTGCTGAGCAGACCTCTGTCGGGCCGAAAGAAAATCTTTTAGATAAACAATTAATAAACATAGAGACCAAAAGAAGAACTGAAGCCTCTTCTCGTCCTTTGATACGCGGGCTGCCCCAAGGCCACTCCGGGCCTTTCCAGGCCCTCCAAACAGCCGAAAACCGGACAATAAAGAAGTTTTACATTTCTTTTCTCATCTCTTCCCTGGATTTTTCAAATTGTAAAACTAAAACACTTTATCACGTAATGCAGTATTTTGAACTCCAAACAGTTGAGTCTGAATGTACAGGATTGTTGGAACCCAGCACATCCCTCTGACTGTCCTGAGCAGCCCAGACCCTGCCAGGGGGCGCAGAGACCCTGGCACAGAGCCCAAGATGCCCCTGTGGGTTTGATTATGATCTGTGGAGCAAATTACCAACCTTGGATGAACATCTGCAAGCCACAACAGTTTAAGTAGAATGATAGTGAAGTTATCATGGGGTGAATAAGTAGATTTTGGGTTTTTTAGAATGGGGGTTCAGGGGGCAAGATGGAAGAATGTGGGAGTGTCCAGCCTTTCTCCTTCTTCTTGGCCTCCATCTTCTGCTGTGATGGTGGCACTTACAGATTGGTTTAGAGTAGAAGCTCACTGCCTATGTAGGTGATAGGCATTGGAAAGTAATTGTAAACATTGTACACGTAGTTTTTAGTATAAAGCCATAACACTGCCCTGGGGGCAGGCAGAGTGCCTGGAACTGTCCTGCTGGATGGACCTGGGCAGGGCAGGAGAAAGAATTTTATAGATAAGGAACAATAAACAACCTTGAGACTGAGAAATGAAGAGCCCTGACTGCTTCTTCAAGCACTGGGCTGGGAAAAGAGACTTTCTAACACATCTGACCAGTGAGAGATCCTGAGACAAGGTGACAGAATTTTATGGCACAAATAATTTGGCACAGGTCATAGATCAGCTCTTGACCAACAGGAGCACCTTGTTAAGCCCAATGTAGTGCCATTTGAAACAGATATCGCAGTAAATGTTAAATAGACTCACTTTTGAAACCAAAGTAATTTGAAGCCAAGTCTATTTTTCAGACTAAAACTTTATGAAAACTGTATTTTTTGCCCTTCTAAAACTTTTCAAGTAACACTATAGGATATGTGAATATAAATATTTCACTTAATTATAAGCAAAGGTAAGGATCTGCATGAGATACAATAACTCTTCTTTTAAAATTTGCTGCTATGTCTGCCTAATTAATACAGGAAAAAGGTTGTTGCCTAAGTCAGTGTGTGACCCCAGCGCAGTCTTGCTAATATCCCTATATCCAATAGATCTCATGCTGTAAATTCCCCTGGAAGGACTGGGGCATGTCAGATAAATTAAGTGAAAAGCAAAGATATGGATTAAGAGTGATATAAATTTCAAGCCTGCAATTTTAATTTCACTAAATATTATTTTCCATTTTTATGCCCATATTACATTGAAATGTGGAACTGCAATTTCCTCTGTTATTTCATTTAATAAAACCTTTGTCTCATCTGAGTTCTTGAAGAGATGTTAGCTTTAAATCACATTGACTTCACCCTATCCAATTTACATATGCTGAAGAAATAAAAGTCTTTTCAAGAGTTGCCATGGGGCTTCAGAAGCCTCAAAGGAGTATTAAAACCTTGAGTTTAGTGTGAACTGCCTCCAACACAAAACACAAATCTTCCCAACAGAATACTAATGGTTTAGTGTACAGTTGCATTTTCTGTGCAAGTTTGTAAAATAAATAAACAATCCACATATAGAGAGCCAGTAACTAAATTATGGCTCAGCATTTGAGTGCAGAAATGTGCCAGCTGGAAATAAAAACTGCTTTCTATAGGCCCACATTACATAAGAAATGTTATATGGCTTGACAGATGTACAAAATAGAGCCCAGGATAGATTAAAAGGGGAATTCAGAGCTCCTCCATTTTTCCTCTCAGGACTGAATACCTGCAGAACTGCATTAGGAGTTTCTCAAAGTCACTGTGAATATACATATGAAGTGTTTTGCCTCAGATCTGATTTCTAAACAGAAATGCTTCCACACTAGATTTACTTAGTTTTACTTGCATAAATATTTTATATTTATTTTGGTTTGCAAAAAATCTTTGTCTCTTTCAAACAACAGACTTCAGTGCATACAATAACTAATGAGGGAAATGTTTTCCTAATATGACCTCAATCTCATCTCTATAATGGGTTTCTCGTTTTAATAATTATATTCCATTAAAATGTCAGGACTGGTTTAAAATATATCTAAGAAGACATGTCTGAGCAAACTAGCAGGCAGAAACCTTGACGTTAATTTACTTGGCATCGTTTAAGGGAAATGGAGAAGTGCAGTACATTAAATGTGTGACACCAAAGGCAGCCAGATTGACTATATATAGTATTAACACTTAAATAATTGGTCAGTCATAAGTAATTGTGGAGCATTACAAGCAGAGTGCCAAGCAGAGTGAATGATTCCAAGTGAATGCTCCTCCATGACAAATCCAGCCCTGTTTGCTGCTCAGGAATGATCTGTGAGCAGGCAGACTTTGGGTCATTGTTTGGGTGGGGTTGCAGAGCCCTCCCCAGGCTGGAGCCCTGCTCCTGGGGCAGTGGTGTTTCCAAGAGCTTGGTGGGAATGGGAGGCACTCGGTCCCACGCCTTGGGAAGAAAGAGGCGCTGAACAGCTTGGGCCGGAGTCCGACAACCTCTTCAAACAAAGAATCTGCTTCTCCCATGAACGATCCCAGTTGTTACAGCTCACGAAGCTCATCCTGGTCTGACTCTTTATTTAGAATTATTTCCATTCCTTGGGTGCTCTGGAGCAAGTCAGTGTGATGGAGTTTCCTGCCCTTTGTTATCCCGGTGTTCTGTGTGTAGTCAGACCCTGATTCAGCAAGAGATTCTGGGATGGAGGGAAAGAAGCCAAATAAGCTGTGTTAGCAATGATGGGCACATGCCTTGTGTTCTCTTGAAATCTTTCTTGCCTCTCTCATGCTGCTTTCTTGCTCTTTCAGGTATTCTCTGGTATAATGTCCTTTAGAGGCAGAAAGCCCTTTATAAATTCTTAATCAAAGGAAACTGCAATAACCAGAAAGTATTAGATTCTTTATACATTGGTAATTGACAAGACTATTATTCTTGACTTTATCTGATTAATTTAAAAATGCAGTTTAACAGTGTTTATATAAATATTTTTGTAGCAAATTAATATTAAAAAACTAAGATGAAAACTGTACAATATCTCATCAATGTAATTCTGAATTGTATAAGGAAAAAAAAAAAAAAACCAACAAACACAAAGCAACCCTCTCACTGGGAAACCAGACTCAGAGTTCTCACAAAATATCACCCCTCCTGTGTGTGCACTATGCAAGTGGACGGTTGGAACGGAGTTTTAAAATAGATTGCACAGAAGCTGACTTCCCAAGATTAATGGGTACTAGAGACAGAGCTCATACTTCTTATACTTCTTATGCAAGCAAACCTACCATTGACTTAAAGTGCATTTCCCTGAATGAATGGCATGTTGAAACTCCTGGAAGGAAGCCATGCTACAAAGAATTGAATTGAATGGGGTCAGAAACAGTCCCAGAAAGCCCTTTTAAGCTTGGAAAGCACCCTACTGAATTCCCTGCCAAGTGCAGTATTTGCTGTCACATATATAGAGTAGCCTGCACTCCTTCAGAACTGACTGTTCATTATTTGCCAAGCTGCAAGGTGCAGACAGTGCAAACAGCATCCCATATTCATCCATCCTGTACGGGCAAATCCTGCCTCAGTTGTCCCAGTGTCCTGGCCATGCTGGATGCTGCTGATCCCTACAAAATCCTGCTTGTTTGAAATGGACCACAGACTACTTGGTCTTCCCTGTCAATGTTTTCGTCTTGACACACATCTAATTCTTGTCTCTGTTCTAGCTGCAGCATCATATGGCAGCTCAGAGTGAGGGGGTAAATGCATTTATTGTGATTATGTATTTCCTGATACTGGAAATATTTTGCCTTCTTAAAATGCCAGATAAAGTTAATATGGCAAGCCTCAGTAAACAAGGCTAATTACCTTGGCAATTTAGATTAAGTCCTTGAAATGGATTGTCAGAAATGAGTTTATTTATGTTACTAGATTAAGGATCTATTTCTCTCTCAGATGTTTCAGTTCTTGTGCAATAATCTCCCTCCTGATAAGCAGAAAGAGCGAGACACATTCCTTGCTCATTCTGTGCATACCCTTAAGTGGACTTTTAAATCACTCTCAATTCATGACTTGAATTTGAGAGTCTTAACTCAGTGTTTCTTATTAATTCTTCTGTTGCATTTGTTAGTTTTACTAATTAGCTTTAGCTCTGTTCTGGAAATGGTTTCATTTTGACACCCCCGTAGCCAACCAATAGATGGTGATAGCAGCACGCTGCTGGATGTGGCCTGGTTACACATGGCTGAGAGCCTGGGCTTCCTCTTAATGGAATAATTTCTTACACTGAACCCAAATATATTAACTTTTAACATTCAGAGGTGCTGCTGTAAGCCTGGAATGGCTCAGAGTCTGTGGTGGTGCACATAAGCACAGCAGAGATTAAACTAGCCCAATATTTCAAAGTCTTAAAGGAATTATATAAACATAAACTCTACAGCATAAAAATGCAGGGGTACGGTTTGCAAATCAATAATTTTTCCAGTGCAAGATTCTGCATCTGCAAAAATCAAACAGAGATTTAGTAATTTACAAATTGCAAATATCAGAAGAGCCATTTTGTTAGAAAAATCTTTTTGTGAAGATTGTCCACGCTCTGTAGACTTCTGTATATAAACCTGCTGGGAAAATAAAGTTTGATCTGTGTTTTCATTGAATGGTACTGCCCAAGCAGGGTGGGAGTTAACAGCTGACCCCATCAGCTTTCCATTTCCATTGACCAGTCAGAATTTTGTCTTCATTTGAGAAATACAAAGTGAAAAAACTGATAAGATAAAATCAATAATTTCTATTTGATGTAATAACTTTCTCCTAGAGCTTTATTAGCAAAGGACAAAATCCAGACTCAGATGAAGTTAGTGAGAATTTTGTAATGTATTTTAATGGGTTACAGTATTAAATTCTTCATTAATATTTCACAGTAGGTAATTTTTCATTGTTGGAAAAAAATTTTCAGTTATTTCCTAAGAAGCAGAATAATGTTTAAGAATTGCTTTGTATTTGAAGTTTTAAATGTTGGTTACTTCTTAAGATGTGAAAAATATTTTATTAATATACCCTCTATTTTTTTTAAATTGTGTAATGAAAATTTTAATGAAGTTGGTAAAATATAATATTTATTGTGATCCATTTATAATGATAGATGCTTTATTTTAAAATAGCAGCGCAGTGCTTGTAGGTACCTGTGAGATGATGTTTCTCGGTGTTTCACCAGTGTCATTCCTGCCAACAATGCCCAGGGCATTGTAAACCTCTCCTGTGGACAACAATTTCTCTGGCCAGTGCTGCGTTAATGCAGAATTTAGTGTCATCTGCTTGATGCAGTAAAATAGCAGCAACTCCCAGGAACTAATTTAAAAGCTTGTAAGCTTTTTTCCAAACAACTGCACAATTCTTAATAGAATGATTTGAATGGAAGAATGGAATAGAAGGAAAAGTAAATTCAGTGAGCAGGACTGGATGCTGGCTCTGGCCATAATAAAATACCTGTTGAATGAGAGTTGACATCAATGGACTTCAAAATAGGACTATATGTCTTAATTAATGGAAATGTTACAATACTCTTTTGGTTAGGCTTTCAAAGCCAGATTAAATGCTGGGTACTTTTGAAAACTACCTGGTTATTCCATTTTTAGTGTGACAGCAAGGAATTGTTGCTAAAATATCACCAAGTAGCAAGATAGGCACTTTTTTACATGCCTATAGCTGCAGACAAACATATTCAGGCACAGGTTCTGGAAATTGCACTTGAATATTCATGTGAACAAATTTTGGTATACAAAGCTTACAAGATTATGTTCAAATTTGTCAGAAATACCGTTCCGGATTTTGTTGTTTTGGTTGACCTCTGAAACACTTGTGTTCATAAACAATCTTACTCCAAACTCTTACTCAGAAGCAAGGTGGAAAGCAGGTGTTGGAGGACATCAATGTGGTTTCCTCAGCTAAGAAGTTTAAAACTGATATGATAATGTACAAACCTAGGGTAATTCCCATTAAAATTTAGAAAAAGGGAGTCAAACAGTGTTTTCTAAGTACATGTAAAATAATATTTTTAAGAGAAAAGAGTTGAATAGACTGTAACTAAATCAAGGACACAGAAAACTATATAAATCTCCAAAGGTCAAATCAACATTTCCCAAACCAATATATTTTATTGATAGCATCTCTTAGAGATTTTTTAGGTGTAAAATTGATTCCCAATCTCAGTCTAAGTATCTTAGAAGAAACCTTTTTGACAGAAACTGTGAGAGGAATGTATTGTGCCTCCTCTAGGGATTGATATGTTGTAAATCTTTATGTCTTGACCACGTCTCTGGCAGTGCTTTCATAACCTTTGAGAGGTGTGATGGGGGCTGGTTAAAGTTCCTGCTACTCACTGAGCTTTTGGGAAGCTCATATGCAACCTTAGGAGGACTTTAAAGGCTCTGCTCTGCAACTGTGTCCATCCCAAGGGAATCTCTGGGCGGGGTGAGGCTCTGCAGCTTCCTCAGACATTAACAGGAATACGCTCCTTGCACTCTTGGGTGGATCCTTGGCATCCTCTTTCTCTATGTGCAGACTGATCCAAAAGGGATCTCTGAGCTGGCATTTGATCTCCTGCCACCTTTCACTTTCCGAGGAAGGAACTTCAGCATCTGGCTGAGGGTGTGCAGGGACCGCAGGGAGAGGAGCAGATTGGAAGCAGGAGCTCTCAGTGCTTTCTGTGTGTGTGTAGGCCAGGAATAGTCATCAGTGACAAGATAAATGCACTTGCTTCCCCTCACACAGGTTTTCATACAAAACAAAAGTAATTGTATTGATAAAGCTGCTGGATAAGAGGACAAAGAAAGTTCTAGAGGGGTTTGCCACTCCCCAAATTCCTCAGCCATCCAGTAACTAGTAACTGAATTTGTGAATAATAAACAAGCAAATTGTGCAAGCATTAAGTCCAGAGGGGAGGGAACAAATATGGAATATATTTCTAAATGCTGCTAGGACACACTTTTGGAGCTTCTGTGGATTGTGTTTTGCATTATACATTTCAGAACCCTTCTGATTTTTTTGATGTATTCTTATGCATATACGGCAATGAAAATTGGATTTTCTCAAGAAATAGCTGAATATTTTTTACTAATTCTTTTTGGTGATTTTCAATCAAGCAAATGCACATTGCCTCACAAACATTCATATGTAAGCTAGAAAAATGGCCTTACTAGACAGCTGGTGTAAATTTTTCAAACTGGGACTGAAGAAAGGAAAGATTGTCCCAGGGGAAAAAGAATTGTCCTGTGGAAACAACCTTTCTCCCAAAAATGCACTTATAGACTGGAAATCCTTGAGATGGCATCAAGAGTTGGGAAACCTAAAACCACAGTCACCACCAGGAGCTATTTCATCAAATAAATAAGGGAGGCAAACAGCTTGACATTATTTCTGGTCCTTCCTGAGCACATGCCTGTAACTCACCCAGTCAAGGACAGGACTGGGCTAAAGGATTTCTGAAATGATAATGAGAAACACAGAAAGTGAGTGATAATGCCGAAACACAGAAATGCACAATTCTGAGGGGCTGTTCCTCTGAGATGTAAAGGATCTCTGATACCTTCATGTGAATCTGTACATCCCTCAATAAATCTAAGGATTTAGGTATCCCTTATTTGTGTATCATGGGAATTGCATGTTCAGTGGACACAACCTCTGTTCTGTTATGAATATACATTTGTATAATTGTGTGTTGCTCCTGCTTAACATTTTAATACCATAATTATTGAGTAAATATCTATATATCTATACCTACATAGAGAGATATAAAACCTTCCTGTGTAATAATAAGACTGCATGATTAAAAATTGAAAATTTTCTAGGTCTAGCCAACCCACAGTGCTTCTCCTACATATTTTGGCTCCGATAATCAATCAATTAACATTTCTGCTGAGACACAACCTGTGCATTCAAACCAAGGAAACAACTCCTATGAACTGCTTTTACTTTTTAACACACATCAAGAGATAAAAATTAATTTTTTTGCAAAATATTCATCATGCACATTCTGGCACTACTCTCTGACAAGGCTAACAGCAAATGGGACTGATTCTACAGGAGCTGAGGACAAATATTTCTATTCACTCTGCCCTACTGGATTTGCTTGATATATGAGTATTTTCATTGATTGCTGGAGTTCCGTGTATTTGGTTATAAGACCATATGCTTTACCCACTTGTATCTCTGCAGAAATACACCTGGCTTGCTCTGGGATTACAAATTCATTTGTACCACATCATCATTTTTTTGTACCTCACTTGTTTCAATTAATATGCTGAGAAGACAAAGATACTAATTTCTTTTCTTTAAATTCAGTAGTACCACTTCTCTGGGTAAGGACTCAATTTTATTTCTAATTATCAGAGGAGGAAACCAGAAGTGTTTCATCATAAACTTACTCTTGTATTTTTCAAATAAGCAAAATCTTTGTTAAAAATAGACGTCAACAGTATATCTCTATAGATTAACTTTGTTCTGAACAACATGTTAGAAATTGTGCTGGAGCATTAATTCTTTTTGCTTTTGTTTTTTTTTTAATTTGCCAGATAATTTAGTATTTCAAGGAAGCACAGTCTGTGGATAACAAGACTGTGGTGATTCCGTAAGTCTAGTTGGTTAGTAATAAATCTTTAATTTCTTGCATGTTTATTTAATGTGGATTAATGTCTTATGTCTCATTGAGCTTCACAGTCTTAATTGAAATAAATTCAACTGTAGAAAGTAAGAAATATACACATTAAACTAGTATATAATTTAGAGTAATAGACTCAAGGGTGTGTGTTTATAGGTTAAGAGAAACAAGTCAATGTGTTTTAAAATAGATTGTTATGCATCAAGATACCTCAGAGCCCACTGAAACAGAACAGCACACATAGAATAAAGAGAATATGATGTCTGCAGTGTTTATGTGGTCTGGTTAGCATTTTACAATTTGGAGAGTCTATGTGTTGAGCTAAAAATACCAATCTGCATAATGAGGTAAAACGTTCTTCTGAGATTCAGTTTTTGCAGTGCAAAGGGACACCCATAAATTAATATTTTAAATGATCACAGGAATTGGTTTAGCAGAATTGCAAAACCAAGGCAGAGTGCACATGGATGCACACAGGGTAAATACCTGGGCTTTCAACCACAAAGTCTTACTTAAAGGGTTAAATATTAATGTTTGGTATTATTATGCTTCCTTTAAGCACTGACTGATGTTCCTAGAGGGGTTTTTATACAATCTGGGCCACTACTGAAGGCAAGGACCTTTTGACAAGGGACAACCTGGATTACCAGGCTCCCATATTTCCAGAGAGATACTTCACTATGGAGAAATCTTGGTGTTTTCCTTGGGGAATAATTTTCAACCAAACCAGCAATCTACCAGCAAAACGTCTGACTTCACAGGTGGTGGGGCTAACTTTAACTCTATTACACATTATAACAACAGAAAAAGGAGGGTTTAGAGCCCAGATTTGAGATTTGCATCCAGCCACTCTGCAATGGGCCTGTGGATTCAAAGGACTTCAGCACAGGCTTTGCAGCATCAGTGCCAAAAATCCCTTCCTGGGGGTATTTGCTTGTGCAAATTTAGAATTTGCAGCCCTTTCCCTTTAAGGGCTTAGAATTTCTCACTTTCTGTGAGTTTTACATGCAGATGAGTTTCCACACATTCTTGGTAAAATTTTGTAGGTGCCGTGGTTCCCCCAGCTGTTCTGACAGCAGATTTTAAGACTGAAATGCAATACCAGCTACTACTGTGAGATCTGCTCAGGAAACCCCCGATTTCTCTGAGGTGATCATCTCCTGAACTCGGGGAAAGACAAATATTGACTTCTTTTACAGAGGATTGCCTACATAGGCTTTAATAGTCATTTAATTATCCACTTTTCCATGTGGGAGATAATGTGCAATAAGCTGAATCACTGTTACCAAATAACATGTTCATTTTCCAAGGCAATGTTGGAGCATTCTCTCTTTAAGACGCAATACATCTTGTGCCTACTGCAATGCAAAGTTGAAGGTCAGTCAGTTTATTAACTCCAAATGGCTTTATAACCTATTAAACATAAACCATATCTGAATTATTAATTAATATTGCTGTATTATACTGTGCTCTGTCCTCTTACATCTTTCCAGCATTTGTCATTCCTCCACCTCCCAAACCCAGTGGGGCTCTTTGTGGCAGTTCACAAACCTTCATCCCAATGAATAACTAATGCTCCCTGCATTTGATTTGTTTTTAAAGAGTTAACATTTGTGGGAACACAACTGGCTGGGATGAGTAGTGGTTTAGCGTCAGTGGCATACATTGGAGACATCAACCTGAGACCATGGGAAGTGGGATACTGAGATACCTGGTCAGGTCATGGCGAGAAGTGTGGCCATGGGAGTTGCTATGTCAATGAAATTATTCTATAATAGGTCAGGTTTCTGGTTCTTGTTCTCAGTTGGTTTCGGAGGTGTCACATATGAGGTCACGTTCTGAGTTTGTGTTTGTGATTGGACCCCCTGCCCTCAGACTACCCCTCTATATTGTTACATTCACCACGCCCCTTGTCTTTGGATCTTGCCCCTCAGATTGTGTGGTTTCTGTGTTTGTTATTTTCTACAAAAGTTCTTTATATTTTGGGCAATTCCATTGTTCCCTTCCCTCTATTTCTGCCATGCTTCCCCCAGCTGAACTAGACTCAGGGTCGCAGAGAGCCAGACTGCGACAGACATTGGAAATGCAATCTGTTGCAAATGGAATTTCTCCCTTTCTTCTCTGACCCTGGGATGGACTCCCTGGGTGATTGGCAGCTGTCATTCATCACCTGAACCCAGTGCAGTTGGTACCAGCCCAGTTTCACAGAGCTGTTTCAATGTCCAATTACTGATTGCAACCTGTTCTATTGTCAGTCCCTGGGTAAATGCTGAGTAATATGCCTGACATTCTCTGGTGTAAGTGACAGTAGCATCAAAATATCTGAAGGAATTATGGTATTTTATCAATTGTCCCTGAAGCTGTGCATAAATTCTTCTGTAGAGCAAATCTGCAGGCATATCAGTCAGTGATCCCATAAAACTGAAATGTCTTACAACTGCCAGAGGATATACCTGAGAAGCAATCGCTAAAAAGTGCTACCAAAAATAGTACAGTGTGTTTTGGTAACATTTTAGAGTATTTAAGGTAGGTAAAGTGTTCAGGCCCCCTCTGGTGAATGGAGAAGTTATTTAGATATGTTCTTTTTTTGTTGCTCTTTGCTTGTTTGCTTGCTTGCTTGCTTGCTTTTTTGTTTTGTTTTGTTTTCTTAGGTTGTTTTGGAGTTTTGTTTTGGTTTTTTTTTGGGGGGAGTGTTGTTTTGTTTTGTGGTTTTTTACTATATGTAGTTTAAATATTACTAATTTTGCCTGTTCCTCAAATACTCCCCTCATAGCAAGTCCATTTTCTGTAGCTCTGACCTAGTGAGATACTGTGATAATGAAGTCCAGTACCTCAATACTGTTGTTTTACACTTTTGTATTGCATCATTTGTCACACGGTGCTGCTAATAAAAATATAATTGACAAAAGTTTTGCCTTTAGGGACAGCACTTTTAATAGAAGTTACTTAGGCTTGGTACATGTTGCTTATTATTCTGTAGATTACTGCTGCTATTCATTGCTGAGGAAAGTGGTTTATTATTCTACAACATTTCATGCTAAGAAATTCCCACCCCTAAAATATTCCTTTTTGTTGGAGATATTTGAGGGAGAGGTCTTCACCAGGCAAAGCTCTGATAGTGATTGCTGCTTTCTTCTGTTCTTTGAAATGAACTTGCCAAGAACCCAGTACTTAAAACGGGTTTTGTTTAGTGTTGCTAGATTAGTTTAAAGTACCTTGGGAAATGCTGGGTAAAAGAGAACTAAAAGATTAAAAAATAAATCTCCACCTTGTCCAAAGAATCCTGGCATTTGTTCCAGTCAGCTGAGCAGCCTGGCAGCTTGGGCTGGGAGCAGGGCTTGCTGAATCATGCAGACTCAAAACGGTTTTCTTGGCATCTTGAGGTTCCTTGAGATTCCCAAGCTCTTCAGTTTCCTGTTGAAGATACATCCCTGTTCCTCAGGTCACAGGACAGAGGCACAGCTTTTCTCTTTGGTTTACACTCCACTTTATTTTGCTCAATGATATCTAGGAAGTTAAGAAATAAAATGAAAGAAATACTTATATTGTAGAATAGCTCTTTAGATGCACATGTAGAGTCATCATAAGTCTCTTTTCAGGTCTCAATTTGCAGAGGAAGCATTTCCAGGTTACTGAAAGAATGGTATGGCATTTGGCTTTGGAGTCCTTCACTCTGGTACAGTGCTTTTTCTATAATCTGGGTTCATGTTTTTACTTAGGATTTTGTTGTTCTCTAGGTTTATTGTCTTTTATCAGTAATTATTCAATTATTACTTATATTAAAAATAATGTATTTGATTTTTTTATTGCTTTGCTTGCTTTCCTTTCTTGTTTTTGCCTATATTTCATTGGAACTGTGGCCAAAGTCACTTTAAAAAGTGAATCATTTTTTTGGCATCCAAATATCCATGAATTCCCAATCATTAATAATCTTTTTTTTTTTTTTTTATTTACATTTCTCTCTGTGGTCAGTTTTCATGTAATTTTCTTCTGCTTTCTCTCAGAAGAGGTTTCTGCCATGCATTCATACTTGGACTACATGAAATTTCTTTTGATTACCCCTCAACTCTTATTATCAGAGATATCCAGTTTGAAATATTTGGGCTCCCTGAAGATGTGAGTTCAATCCTGACACATCCATAGCAGACATTTTTCCTTCTAATATTCATAAATTCCATTCTGTAGAGTTTGCAGAGTCTGTTGCAGAGAGGGTTTAGCTGAAACTTCCAAGAATCAAATCCTCTCTGCTCCAATTAATTACTGGAAGTAACCTAATCTTTCTGTAGGATTTGAGATTTATTCCTGTGTCTTGATTCTTTTCTACTCAGCACTCTGGAGTTTGCTATCCAGTTAGTCACTGCCTCCCCTTTCCAATAATCACCACATTTCAGCAGTGTTGTTTGGGAGAGAGCAGCTTGTTTGGGGCAGTTTGTAGTCAAAGTGTGAGATCGTGTGAGTAACTACCAAAATAATGTTCTGCTCTGATGTCCTTTATTGTGGAATCACGGAATCACAGAATGGCCTGTGTTTGAAAGGGACCTTAAAGCTCATTTTTCTCCATCCCCTTCAGGGCAGAGACACCTCCCACTGTCCCAGGCTGCTCCAGCCCCAGTGTCCAGCCTGGCCTTGGGCACTGCCAGGGATCCAGGGGCAGCCCCAGTTGCTCTGGGCACCCTGTGCCAGGGCCTGCCCACCCTGACAGGGAACAATTCCTCATTCCCAAGATCCCATCTAACACTTCTCTCTGCCAGTGTAAACCCATTCCCCTACATCCTGTAATGACAATTTTTAATAATTTATGCTTATTCACAGTATTATTTGCTTTTAACTGACACTAGAACTAGCAAATTAGAAGTAATTTTTAGATCAGCTGCTATCATTAAATTCCTGTGCTTATCATATTTGCCTTGGGTATCTGAAGATAGAAGGATTGTGTGGTAGCAGGGAATGTTTATATGGCCCAGCTGAGGTCAGTAATTAACCCTACTTTCCTCTCTGTCACTAATGCAGTGGCATTTAAGCTGTAGTACCACAAAGTCTGAAAAAAGGCAGCCCTGAAATATTGCATGACAGTTCAGTGTTTTAATGACACACACTAAAGCAATGCCACTGATTAGATCCTTCACTAATTATCTTCTGCTACTTCTGTTGGCTATATTTCAACAAAATGAACAGACTTATTTACAAGTAGCATTGCTTCTTAAGATGTCCCTCATAGCTTAATTCCTATAAGACAGAACAAAAAGTTTTTGAAACATCATTTTACACACTTACAGGAACAAAAACCAAGCAATTTTGTAAGAAATGCTGGAGGACTTCACTAGAAATTTCCTTCCTCTTTTTCCATAACTTGCTTATACTTTATTCCTAATAGTTGTACCAAAGTTATATAAAAAGCACTATGATGTGGTATTGTTTTTGCAGAAGATCAGTAACTGCCGGATTGAAGCTCTCTGAAGGATTTTCATCCTTAAGCCTGAAGACTGATTTTACTTTAAAGTGCCTCATGTTGCCTTGACTTGGATTGAGACTGCATTTAGCTTTTCTATGAGAGGATTTGTATGTCCTTTTAAGAAGAAGCTTTGGTTATCTCCCCAACGAAGAGAGGTTAATGTGTAGCACAATGTGTATGTAATACCCAAAGAATTCTAGAAAACCCAACGGAAGGCAAATGAGAACAGAGGCTGAAGCCCATGTGTCTGGTTATCACAGAATCATGGAACATCCTGAGCTGGAAGAGACCCCTAAGGATGATGGATGCAGCCCCTGGCCCTGCCCAGACCCCCCAGCAATCCCCCCTGTCCATCCCTGGTGCCCAAAGGCTCCTGGAGCTGCGGCAGCCTCGGGGCTGTGCCCATTCCCTGGGCAGCCTGGGCAGGGCCAGCACCCTCTGGGGGCAGCAGAACCTTGCCCTGCTCTGCAGCCTGAGCCTGCCCTGGCCCAGCTCCAGCCACTCCTGGGGCTGCCCTGGCCTGAGCAGAGCTCGGAGCTGCCCTTGCAGCCCTGGGGAGCTCTGCCCTCAGCTCCTCTGCTGCAGCTGACCCAGCCCAGTGCCCTCAGCCTCTCCTTGGGTGGCACTTCCCAGCCCTTCACCCTCTTCATGGCCTCTTTTGGAAACTCTCTAATGGCTTAATGTCTTCATTTTAGCTCATGATGTCCAGAGCTGCCCCAGCACTCAGGGTGACGCATTGCATAGAAACAAGATCAGGAAACACCCACCCATCTCTCTGATACATATGTATTCTGTCATCCTACTTTGCTGCTTTTCTTCTTACCCAATTTCTCAGCAGTTACCTTTAACATGACATGCAGCCCTCTGTTCTTAACCAAACCTAATATGCTCCTGTCATGCCTCTCAAATTTCTTTGCTAGCAAAGGCTTTGACCCAAAAATTCTCTCCCAGGAGAAAATGCAGCTCAGATGCTGCTTCTGTCACATCCTAGATCTCAGTTGGAGTAGTTGGGATAGAAATGTCTCACCTGGTACAAGTGCTTCTCTTCCTGGTGTAGCAAAAGTGGAGAATAATAAACTGCTGGAAAGTAATCCAAGTATTATGAACACTGGGTAATTACATGACTCATAGGAGACCAAAGAACGTCCACTTCATTAAAAAATCCCAAAGCTACCCAGATTGGCAAAACACCCTTTGGGTTTTTACCTGCAGGGGTTTGCTGTGCAATTATGTGTCTGAGGGGTTTATTACTATTTTGCCGCTAAATTAGATCCTTTGTCATGAATCATTCACAGTGTGATGTTTGTACAAACACCAAACCGAAAAACATAGCAAAACTTTTAGCTGTGCAAAAGGCAGGTGTGTCTCCTTTCCAGGGTTTTTTAGTCATGATCAGGAGCTGAGGCAATCTCCACTATCATATTTCACTGCTGTTCCCTTCTTTTCTGTGCTTTGTAGCCCTTCCACAAGTTGTACAAGACTGTGTTAATAAAATAAATTTGTTCTTTAATAATTAGTGGAGTTGTCAATTTTGTGGTAAAGAGACAAGACGAGATCTTGGGAAGGTTAAAATTCTGGTAAGAAAATACAAGTAATTTTTTTTTTTTTTGACAGCTCAGTACTCCCTCCAAGTACTCACTGTAAGCTAGAAGATGCAGAAACTGAAATGCCAAGAATTGCATCATCATAGAGGTGCAGGATTCTGTACTCTTTACATGATGGCTCTCATTATCCAGTAAAAATCTAAAGAGAAATGCAAAGAGGATACATACACAGATAATATTGTTCATGGTCACCTTGAAATCAGAGTTGATTAAATCTGGAGCTCTCAGCTTTCACATCAAGGAAGGATCACAGCAGATCCTGGAGGCTTTTCTGGAGATCATCAGGACTATGGACACTGAAGAAGGGATTTTGCTCATCAAGACTAAGCATTTTTCATTAGTAGTCTGAAGCATTTATACTAAAACTAACTGAATCTGGTCATACATCAAATTTCAATTGATTAGATTTCCAATTTATACTGTTACCTGATAATGTAAATCCCACTGATATTAATAGAAGATGAGAAAAGATTGCAGAAAGCCCTGTATTCAATTTAAAAATAATTCAAAGTACAAGCAGGAAGATAAAAAATATTTTCATATGGAAATTGCATAAAATGAAATAAAATTATTACAGTATTTTACATAATATATATATTACATAATATTTTTTCTTTACAGAAGGCCTTTTTGACATTAATACATATATAAACATGTAGATATTTCCTGATGTTTTAATATATTGCACAACATGTGATTCAAGACAATATTGATATTGAGTTGGTTTTGTATTTTTAATTCAGTATTCATAAGTTTCCTTGAATACATTTTACTTCCCTCTTACTTCCTAGATCAGATTTTCTACCTGTGAGGCAGTTTTACCACTCCAGAGGAAGGGATTAGCACTCTCTACTAATGAGGAGACTGTCTGGTTTTAGCACCCTTTGATTTTCCAGCTGGATTGACGAAGTCCCAGTCAGGGCTGTGTCAGCAAAGAACAGCCTTTTCCTCTGAGGCTGTAGTGATGATCTGTGCATTGTGCTTTTCTGACTGCTCTGGTGCATCTTTTGTGTTTACTTCCTCACCCAGGTAAGAGTGGCAAAAATAGAAATGACAAATACATCTAAATGAAAGGGTGGTGATCTGGAAGTTTTCAAACTGAATCTTTGTCTGAATTTAGAATATATATGGCAAATTTTTTGGGTTTTTTAATGTCTTCGTATTAGAAGTTTCCTAAAGATGTTTTTATTTCCAGGTGAAAGCAAACTTTGAGATGTGAATATGCTTAGAAAAACTGAAATATTAGTTTTTACTCATTCAGCTCTTGATTTCCCATCCCACAGACTATAACAAGTTTTAGGCAGTGATGTGAGATGTTGATGATTTCTTTTTCTAACATTCACTTGGGCCTTTTTTATTTCCTTTTTGCTTCTGACATCTTGAATCTATGGAATTCTATAAAGCCTCCTGGTTTAGGGAAAGGACAGGGAGCAGGCAGTAGAAAAGGGCAAAGAAAGCACACCTCTGTGTGGGGAACAAGGAGGACAGAATAGCTGTTAGTCAAGCAAAACCTTGCACAGTCTGTTGATGGAGAAAAGTGAATAGAGTGATTGCCAGGGTGCAGCTTTCTAAGGGTTCAATGTTCTTTCAGCCTTCTCCTGAGTGTCTCTGTCCAGCCACTGTTTGGGAAAGGATGTTGGATATAGAAGGACGGCTGGATTAAGCCAGTATGTTTATTTTTAGGGTCACTGGTGCCCTTTTGTGAAGAAGATGTTAAATAGTTTTGTTGAATCAGGCCTCTCACTGGAAAAATACCCACAGTAAAAGGGTGTTAGAATTTGGCAAACAGGAAAAAACCAAAACTATTTTAAAATTAAAAAAAAAAAAAAGACTTTCAGCAATCTGTCTTGAATGTATTAGTATCAAGCCCTTTATCCTTATGTTCTACACTAAGATAGTCGTAAGCTACAAACACCCACCTTGACCAGCACTTTTGGGACTCTCCTTCTAAATAAAACTTATCATTCCTTGGCTAAATCACCAAAGAATCTAAATCTGTCCATGTGAGATGCTTTTTCCTTCCAGCTCTTCCTAGCTGAGCACAATGCAAGCTGAACTGTAGCAGTTTATCAAAGAGCAAACATGTCATGTGGCCGAAAATGGATTGACAGACAGGACTTGGGTTAATTCACTGTAACCTTCCTTAAAAAGTTGTGTTGAGGAAGCAAAAAGCCATTATCACCTGGCTGGCCTTTGCCATGAAAATATTAATCTTCCCCAAGACTGGGCTGATATATTTGTTAGTACAAGTATATCAACCCAACTTCTCTCAGAAATGTCATCATCTAAAATAGGCAGCAACATGCTGCACATCAAAAACAATCCCAACAAGGAGAAGCTCTTCCTGAGGACAAAAAGGGAACCAGGGGTTGAAGATGCATCCATATGGAGACACATTTAATAGGCATCCACAGGGGTTCCTTGCGGTACCAGCTTATTCTCACATAGTTGGTTAATTAAATAGTTCTCAAATTTTCCCCCCAAGACAGATGAGGTATTTTAATATTAACTAGTCAGAAGGAAGACTGATGAGGACCACCTTTTCCAGCTAAATAAATTAATAAGGGAATTAAGATATTTGTTTTGAGCAGAAACTGCATTGTTTTGGTTGTTTTGTTCTTTTGGGTAGTGCCATACATGTGATATCATACAATCATAGAATCATGGAATGGTTCGGATTGAAGGGACCTTAAATCCCACCCAGTGCCACCCCTGCCATGGCAGGGACACCTCCCACTGTCCCAGGCTGCTCCAGCCCCAGTGTCCAGCCTGGCCTTGGGCACTGCCAGGGATCCAGGGGCAGCCCCAGCTGCTCTGGGCACCCTGTGCCAGGGCCTGCCCACCCTGCCAGGGAACAATTCCTCATTACCAAGATCCCACCCAGCCGTGCCCTCTGGCACTGGGAGCCATTCCCTGGCTCCTGTCCCTGCAGTTCCTGAGCAATTGTCCCTCTCTGGGTTCCCCTCAGAGCCTGGAAGGAGCTGTGAGCTCTCCACACAACCTTCTCCTGTCCAGGCTGAGCAGCCCCAGCTCTCCCAGCCTGGCTCCACAGGGGAGCTGCTCCAGTGCCCTCAGCAACTTGGTGCCCCTCAAAGTCAAAGATGATTTAATTGCTGAACAGTGTTTTCTCAGCTAAGACATAAACAGCAGCCACTATGAAAGTGGTATTATCTACTGTCTGAGAAATAGTTAAGACGCAGGATTATTTTTTTTCTTACCATGAAAAAAAGCTGCAGAATTGTAGATACATTTTTATGCAAATACATTAATTTGCTGTGCCGTGAGTGTGCACACCTGAATGTTTTGTCTTCTCAGGCAGGCACAACCTCACCACCTCCCATGGCTCATGTGCAGGCCAGGTCCTGGTTGTGCACGCCCCACTGGATCCCTGCCCTCTGGAGAATGGAGAATGTCTCCTGCACACAAAGTGCAGTCAGTGCTGCCAGCCATGCAGGGTGGCATCCCAAATAACACAGTTCTGCTTAAAAGTCATAAAATATAGAGCTCTCAGGAACATCTTGACGCTGAGGCCAATAGAGAGAGATCTTTTGATCCAGGATCAGCAGACCAGATTTAAAACTGCATTAAAGTTTTATTAGAACATATCCATATTGGAATATATCAAATAGAATTCTCTATGAGCTGCTTCATAAAAACCAGAATATTTGAAAATGTCATGGCTTGTTACTACTCAAAGTTAGGGAAAGCTGTTCTACAAGTGTCACTGTGCTGAACATTGTAATTTGGGGGATTTATGGTTGAATTTGGTTGAGGGATTTTTTTCCCAGAAGAATTACTTTTTTTGGGGTGTTTTGTTAGTTTTGTTTGTTCTTCCTTCAGAAATTTCTACTTTCCCTTAGGAAAAATGAGATGTGAGGGGGAAGAGGTTGTTCCTTCCCTCCAGAACTCCTGAGTATGGCTGTAGCAAAGAGATACAGATCCCATTGTAGATTTGGGAGTTGTGAGAAATCAGAGTGCCACACAGGAGGTGAAAGGTTTTCTTGAAGACTAGAGGAGAATGCACAGAGCTTGCTTTTGTTCTTGGTCTTGGAGTGGAACAAAATGAAACCTGAAAAGGACAGACACTCAGGGTCAGAGTGGACAGAGGAGATTAGTGCATGAAGCCTTGGAATTCCTTTTGGCATCTCTGATTTCTGTCACATTTTTATTATAATAAAAAACCAAAGGATTGATTTCTTAAGTGGAAGACTCCAAAATTTGAGCCTTTTTATTGTAGAAATGCTTGAAGATCAAGGTAGACCACAGAGCTCTGCCCACTCTGGGTGATGGTCACTGGTGTAAAAAAAGTCAGGCTGGGCAATGGTCACAAAGGAAGTTTCTTCTGTAAGAATGATATCTGGAAAGTTAGGAGGAAAACCAGGTTTTTTTCACTGAAAACACATTTTCACTACAAGAAGGAACAGATCAGAATATTAATTAGTACATGTGGTCTATATGTAAATTTCAAGAAAGTGAAAATAGTTCCAGTGTTCCTCAGTCTGCAATTTTATTCCAAGCAGCTACTTCTTCTTTTGGTCTCCTGTTATTCTCATAGTTCTGGGATGCAGGAATTGAATTGAAAGATGTCAGCGCTGGGGGAAAAAAGTTGTATGTGTCAGTTCAAATTTCTCCAGGTGATTGCTGACTTTCGTTTGTAAAATGATTGCATATTCATTTCTCATGCAGTCTGAGGAGAACAGAAATGCCTCTTTTGAAGGCTGTTCTTGGTGCAGAATAGAAATGCCTGTCCCAGAAAAGACCTTATATAAAACTCTTACATGCAGCTGCAGCAAAGACAGACATTCGTGAACTTCCACAGGTGCTTCCACCTGCCTAGTCCTTCCTTCTTATCCTGAAAAAAAAAAAAATCTAAACAAATAAAATGACAAACCTACACTGGGATTTCAGCTTTAAATTGAAAATTTAATGTAAATAAATGTGTGTGTTTCTCTGCATTTTCTGTGCCTAGTAAAGAGGGAGATGTGTGCAGCTGAAAAGTTAGGGTTAGAACTTAAACTTTGTGATTTTACCTGGGCAGTCTTAATATAACTTCCATGTGTTTTAATTTATTTTTGGAACAAAATAAGATGCTAAAAACACATAAATGAGCAGATGAGAACAAGCTACTGTTGGTTTATAATTAGATAAACCTATAAGAACTGTAAGGGCACAATATCTCTCCTCAGGAAAGCACATGAACCCTTCCCTTTTGGTAGCCCAGCTATGTTTGTGTGTGCATGTACATACTATAAAGCATTAAATTTTTTTTGTTTTTGTTTTTGTTTTGAGAGCTATTTTATTCCTAGAGCTGGTCATGACAGCCATGGATGGAGGAGTGTGATAATAAATAAAGGTAGCCAAGGTGCATTTAATTTATCAGAGTGTGGCACAAAATGGGAAATACCACAACTGCCTGTTATGGTATTGACTTAATGCATTAGTGTAAAGATGGAATCATTTAAAGAGTTAAATTCATCTAAACATTTTGTATCCTGTTTGTTCTGACATAATTATTATGTTAATTTTTGTATGCTATGCATATTAAGCTGAATACATCCTAAGATTCTAATGACCAGTGTGTCAGCTTTTTATTAAACAGGAAATAAATACGCTGCAGCCGCTAATTAGTTTGTTATTCATAGCAAAGAAAATGAGACTGTTCTTCTGCTTTCTAATTGAATGTATTTGTGCTATTTGACAAATTGCCATTTCTTGAATCAAACAAGTGGGGGAAACAGAGAGGGTGCAGCTCCATTGGAAAGACTTGTGGTTGGAATATATTGTATGAATATACAGCAGTAATAATCACTAAATAATGAGGCATCAATACCTTGCTGATACTTGGATATGTTGGCCAGCTCAGAAGACTTTCCATGTACTTTATACTCTGCCCCTAAATCCTTCCATGCTCTGGTTAATGATGTTCCAATCTGATGGACGTGTTCTTAGCAATGAAGTCTTTGTAATGAGGACACTTTACTCTTGTCCCCTGCTGTTGCCCTGGCATCACCAATCAACCCCTCACACACCTGAGGAATCTCTAAACTATTGCCTTTTGAGCTTTGATATCTTGCAGTCCAAAGTCCATTTACTGTCCCTAGATGGGGAAAGTTCATAAATACCACTTAGTTATTGATGACATCATTATGCTGGGTGAAGTGGGAGACTGAATCACTTCTTTATGTCAGATATTGCACAAAATTGAGGAAGTGCCCAAGGCCAGGTGGAATGGAGCCTGGGGCAACCTGCTCTAGTGGAAGATGTCTCTGCCACTGGCAGGGGGTGAAATTAAATAGTCTTTAAGGCCTCTTCCAACCCAAACCATTCTGGGATGCCATGATTCTGGCAGACTCCCCCACTGTGCAATCAATGTCCCTTTTTGGCAACAAAGGGCAGTACTGTAGACTTAAAGCTGTAAAGGGTGATTAGAATCAACCACAGAATACCCAAACCCATACATGAATCACTGTCCTAAAACTGCAGGGAGAGAGGGAGGTAATGAGCTCATTTGGGTGGAAATTAGCTTATTACTGTGCCAGCCTTTGATAGTCCATCACAGCCCTTGCCAACAAACAGTTCCTGGCTGCCCACCCATGGTCTGCAGCCCACACTGCAAACACAGACTGGTGTCACTGTCACCTGCACCCAGCACTGCAAATGGGGCTGATGGGAGCCACCCAAACCCACAGCAGTGCATAAAGACAAAAGTCCTGTAAATGTTTGATTTCTGAAGTCATATAACACTTGGGAGGGATCCTGATGGGAAAAGATGCGGGATTGAATGACACAACTGAAGAAGTTGGAGAGAGAGGTGTTTTTCTATACTGCAAAAGAAGTAAATAAGTAAAGGAAGAGGCTGTAAAGAACTCCAACAGTCATGAACAACTGAAAACAGGGCTTCATCCAAAACATTCATGAGCATAGCATGTGAGAGCTCTTGTCCTGTCCAGAACTCACTAAACCCTGAGAAGAGTGATTTAAGTATGACCAGCATATGAGAGTTATTTCTGTGAGTATTTGCAGCAACACTAATGGCATGAGAACAATAAAGTTTAGGTCTGATATTTCAATAGATCTAACTACGTGTATACAAAGAAATCCAAGCAATGTATATTTTCATAGTTCAACTAATCTTTATTACATAGATGAACTGGTTCTCTGGTATTCAGGGTGCTGGGAACCTTTGCTGCAGTTCTATTCCACCCAGACTTGCTATTCCACAAATATTTATAACAGTAAATGGAGCAGCATTCATTCACTTGTCAGCTGAATTTAATCAAAATCATATGAACTTCTGAGCACTGTCTCTGTCTGAAAACTTTAGAATATCAGATTTGTCATGATAAAGCATCTTTCTTTGTTTCTCAACAACACCATAAAGACAGGAATTAAATAGAATTCCTCCCACAGCTGACACAGGAGAGTGTCTGAGGGTTATTGAAGCAGACTTCTGAGAGACTGATGGCTGAGGAACAGAATGAAAGCAGCACTGAAGGCACTAAACACAGCTGCGTCTGTTGGCTCTTGGAGAATATGGTTACTTTCCACTCCACGGCCACCAATCTTAAGAATTTAAATATTACCTCATTAGTCTGCAGAAGTGTAATTTTCATAGCACAGTACATTGTTCTGGAATCATCAGTTTCCACCTGTGAGCAGCAGCATTCCCATATCCACCTGATGCCAGGGCCACAAAAGGAGTTTTATCCTGACCATTTCTTGCTCATCCTTATTAACAAATAGGTTGGACTTGATAATTTCAAAGGTCTTTTCTAACCCAGCTGATCCTGTGAAATAAAAATCTGGAGATCAAAGAAACAAAAAAAGTTACTTGATTCAATGATTTTTTGTTATTATTTTTCTTATCTTATGCTTTTAGTATGTGATTATATTAATTAAAATCTCTGTTGAACAGTATAATTGTTTACCAACACATGAGTCTAAATAGAATTTGGACTGGTGACTCCTTCCTGGTTTTCTGTTCTTGGAGAGCCTCTATTATCAAGACAAATGGCTCCATCCATCATTTCCCACGTCTCAAAGCACAAGCTGGTGTCTGGAAATGTGGTTTAGTAAATACAAGGTTTTTCTGCCATTAAACACTAGAAAAGGATCCCAAAGGAATAGATTTTAACAAACATTTTAGAGTGGATCTTTGCAGCCCATTGAGTTGGATGACAGAGACTGTCCTTTGGGAAGGGAGGGGGAGAAGACACGGAAAATGTATTTAAAA